>NC_084820.1:55051118-55230795 GCF_958449725.1 Rosa rugosa | reverse complement strand
GTGTTGCTCATGCATGACTCAATGCATAGAATTGGTTTTTCATGAACAGCCGAATTCTAATGCTAAACGCTCCCTGCAAAATGACATTGTTGTGAACACAAAATTGCCCCAACAAGTATCAAACAGAGCCACGAGTGCTCTTGATTAATTACACCTCCACAAGGACACAAATGCAAGCTCTCTATTTCTTGTGGCATGTGGCACCGACTTGAAAAGCCAAACGGGGGAGAACTTCCCTTTCTAATTAATGTGCAAAGCAAAGATGTTCGGTGGGTTTGAGACAAAAACAGTGGGAACAAAAAATATGAAATTGTTGGCTTTGCTTTTTGTTAATCCATGCCTACACTGCCAGTGAAGTCATACAGTGGCGGATCCATGATCCGAGACTTGTCTAGGCTAATTAGAAGTACACTAATTTTTTTTTTTTTTTGAGGTCAAAAATTTGAACTGATGCACTAGAATACTTCATAGGAACACACTAAAGGAGTTAACTTGCTGGTGTTTTACACAGTTTATATAAAGATAAAGGTACCTGTTAGCCAAATAGTTACCCTCAAGCATAAGGGGTACAAGTAATAGTATAAGGATTTAAGAAAGGTTGTCGAACCCACGAGGATTGGATACCTTTCACTAGCTATGGTGTTAACCTAAGGAGAGCTAGAATATACAAATGTACAATCACAAACCTAAATTTATAAAGAAATCTAGGCTTATCGTGAGTATGTGCATTGTGGTGATAGTGAAATTGTTTGTTGGATAGAGTGGTAAACCAAATTAAAATAAATGATCAAATATAAACTAAACTAGTAAAATAATGGATGAAGTTAGGTGTTGGATTGTCTACCACAAACCTCCCTTGTAAGTATTGAAGTTCAAATACAAGTGATGTTATTCTAATTTTCCAATTACCCTCTTTGCATCCGGATAAGACTACAAAGACTTAAACTCCTTTAATATTATTAATTCCAACGCGATAAGTCTAGAATTAACTACCTAAGAACAATTCCTATTACCGGTTAAGTCTCAATTCATTGTTCCTAGATGCATAAAGCTTTGAGTTTAGATAATCATGCAAGCAAACCAATCCTAGATCTAGGTGATTTTAACTCACAACCTTCATATGCACATAGAGGATGCTATCATGCTATCAATGCTCAAGGTTAACTACTCCCTAAACATTTTTCATGAGATGACAAACACAACACATTCAAAGTAGTTAAGTTTGAATGAATGCATTCACTTCTTGAATTAGCATATGAAGATGAAAATAAAAAATAACATCAAATTTAAATTAAAACATCAATTCATACAAGTTTGGCTAGGGCTTTCAACCCTAGCCCCAACAAAGTAACTACTCACTCATAGTCATACAAATTGGCATCAAATCTATAAACTAAATCAATGTAAATTAAAGAGTTAAGGGAAGAAAGAACTAGTTGAAGCTTGACAAATCAATGGGTAGCTTCTCCTTCATTTTTCTCCTTCAATGCTCCTTGAATCCTCCTTGATGGTGGAATTGATGGATAATGAACTTCTTGATGGTGATGATGAATGGAATGGTGATGAAGATATGATGCTCCTTTGGCTAACTTTGAGTGGTAGTGATGGAGTTTATGGTGGTGGAAGATGGTAGTTGTGGTGGTGATGATGGAGTAGATTGAGTATTGTGGGTTTGGATTTTGGGAGGTCGATATGGAGGTTTTATGAAGGAGATGAACAAAGAAAGAAGATGTAATGGGATGGAATGGGTGATGTTGAGAGTGAGAAGATAATGTGTTTATATAGGGAAGAAAAAGAAGAGTAAAATGATGAGTGAAATAAAAATAATGAAAGTGGTTTGTAAAATATGGAAAAGATGGAGTAATGATGAAATGAAAGCAATGCATGAAGGTGCAGAAATATGGAAGTGATGATGATCTATTAAAGAGATTGGAGTAGAAAAATATATCCAAGGAAAAATAGAAAAGCATCTATCTTTCTTCATGTGGGTAGGAAACATGAACAAGTGGTGCTCAGCTGGTTTTAGGTCAGTTTCTGCCCTTTTATTCCTTCAATTATTTCTCCACCAAGACTTTATCATGGGCCTCCGATTTCTTCATATCAAATGTTCCTCTATGAGTATAGATCATCCTGGTAGAATTTCAGAGCTTTTGGAGTAGTGATTTGACCGGAAACGCTACTGGACTCCTTACAGGTCCAGTTTTCCAGTTTTACTTCTACAGAAAATTGGACTGATTGTTTGAAGGTCTTCCACATCTATCTGGCTCTTTCACTCTTCATAAGAAATGTTTCTGAGGATGTCTAGAATGGATCTGGAGAGTTTCAGCTCATTTGGAGTTCATTTGTTCAGGTGGTCGCTCCTTCTTCCTTGTCTAGCTCACTTTCTCCTAGCCGGAGTAAGAAAATGTTCTAAGGTTAACTTTTTAGTGCATTTCCATTCTTTTCCATCATTTCCTAGAATGATAAGGAAAACATAATAAATATATATAAATAAACACAAATGTTAAGCAAAAGTACAAGATTAGGGAAATAATGAAATTGGATTAGTCAACATTAAATTTGGACTTTAGAACAAGTAATTTCCATGTTTTAGAGGACAAATATGTATATGAATTATGATCCAACAGTACCTCTCGGTTTATCAATAGCTATCTAAAGTATAGCCTCACACTATGATTTATAAGTATAGCATCAATTCACACTACAAATTATTACGTCATAAACATGATTATTACCTTAGCAGTAGCTTGAATCTCTCTGGCAGTCATATCAAGAGCAAGTGCATAACCTTAAACAATGTGATTGTCACTAATCAGATTCCAACTCAAACAAGATCATCTCTTTAAAATCAAATTAACACAACAATCAATCGATTAGTAAATACAACAATCAATAAAAAAAATTACCACCAACGTAATCCATGGCCTTGGCCTGGGGAACATCGCAAGCTTTCTTGGATATGATGACAGCCAGCTCCACCTCATGGTCCAACGACTCCAGAGGGTGAGGGATTTCGATGCTGCCTCCGTTTTCCAAGTAAGATGACGTCGGTTTGAGAAAAAGCACAGGCTCCTTCACGGATCATCCGAATCAAGATTGGAAATTGAGACCGAAAATGAGATGTAGAAAAGAGTGGAAAGAGGAGAAAAGAGGGGACCTTGGGGACGGCGTTGTCAAGTTCTTTGGCGTGGGCGGCGTAGTTTTTGTAAAATTCGAAAGTAAAGTGACTACCACAAAAATTAACAAAACAAAGAAAATATAAGAACACAAGTTGAAAAACAAAAAAGGTAAAATTTCTAGCCACCCGAAAGCAAACCGAGCTAGGAATCGGATTTTACTCCAATCCCCGGCAACGGCGCCAAAAACTTGTTAGCCAAATAGCTACCCTCAAGTATAAGGGGTACAAGTAATAGTATAGGGATTTAAGAAAGGTTGTCGAACCCACGAGGATTGGATTCCTTTCACTAGCTAGGGTGTTAACCTAAGGAGAGCTAGAATATGCAAATGTACAATCATAAACCTAAATTCACAAGAAAATCTAGGCTCATGGTGAGTATGTGCATTGTGGTGGTAGTGAAATTGTTTGTTGGATAGAGTGGTGAACCAATTTAAAATAAATACTCAAATATAAACTAAACTAGTAAAATAATGGATGAAGTTAGGGGTTGGATTGTCTACCACTAACCTCCCTTGAAAATATTGAAGTTTAAATACAAGTGATGCTATTCTAATTTCTCAATTACCCTCTTTGCATCCGGATAAGACTACAAAGGCTTAAACTCCTTTAATGTTATTAATTCCAACCGAATAAGTCTAGAATTAACTACCTAAGAACAATTCCTATTACCGGTTACGTCTCAATTCATTGTTCTTATATGCATAAAGCTTTGAGTTTAGATAATCATGCAAGCAAACCAATCCTAGATCTAGGTGATTTTAACTCACAACATTCACATGCACATAGAGGATGCTATCATGCTATCAATGCTTAAGGTTAACTACTCCCTAAACATTTTTTCATGAGATGACAAACACAATACATTCAAATTAGTTAAGTTTGAATAAATGCGTTCACTTCTTGAATTAGCATATGAAGATGAAAATCACAAATAATATCAAATGTAAATTAAAACATCAATTCATACAAGTTTGGCTAGGGCTTTCAACCCTAGCCCCAACAAAGTAACTACTCACTCATAGTCATACAAATTGGCATCAAATCTATAAAGTAAATCAAGGTAAATTAAAGAGTTAAGGAAAGAATGAACTAGTTGAAGCTTGACAAATCAATGGCTAACTCCTTCTTGTTTTCCTCCTTCAATGCTCTTTGAATCGTTTTTGATGGTGGAATGGATGGATGATAAGCTTCTTGATGGTGATGATAAATGGAATGGTGATGAAGATATGATGCACCTTTGGCCAATTTTGAGTGGTAGTGATGGAGTTCATGGTGGTGGAAGATGGTAGTTGTGGTGGTGATGATGGAGTAGATTGGATATATATTGTGGGTTTGGATTTTGGGAGGTAGAGATAGAGGTTTTATGAAGGAGATGAACAGAGAAAGAAGATGTAATGGAGTGGAATGGTTGATGTTGAGAGTGAGAAGAGAAGATGTTTAAATAGGGAAGAAAAAGAAGAGTGAAATAAAAATAATGAAAGTGGAGTATGGAATTGGTTTGTAAACTATGGAAAAGATGGAGTAATGATGAAATGAAAGCAAAGCATTAAGGTGCAGAAATATGGAAGTGATGATAATATATTAAAGAGGATGGAGTAGAAAAATATATCCGAGGAAAAAGAGAAAAGCATCTAGCTTTCTTCATGTGGGTAGGAATATGTTGAGCTGTTTTTTTAGGTCACTTTCTGCCTCTTTATTCCTTCAATTATTTCTCCACCAAGACTTCACCATGGGCCTCCGATTTCTTGATATCAAATGTTCCTCTATGAGTTTAGATTATCCTGTTAGAATTTCATAATTTTTGGAATAGTAGTTGAGCCGGAAACGCTACTGGACTCCTTACAGGTCCAGTTTTCCAGTTTTGCTTCTGCAGAAAATTGGACTGATTGTTTGAAGGCCTTCCACTTCTATCTGGCTCTTTCACTCTTCATAAGAAATGTTTCTTAGGATGTCTAGAATCGATCTGGAGATTTAAGCTCATTTGGAGTTCATTTGGTCAGGCGTCTGCTCTTTCTTCCTTGTCTAACTCACTTTCTCCTAGCCGGAGTAAGAAAATGTTCTAAGGTTGACTTTTTAGTGTATTTCCATTCTTCTTCATCATTTCCTAGCACGATAAGGAAAACATAATAAATATATATAAATAAACACAAATGTTAAGCACAAGTACAAGATTAGGGAAATAATGAAATTGGATTAGTCAACATTAAATTTGGACTTTAGAATAAATAATTTTCATGTTTTAGGGGACAAATATGTATATGAATTATGATCTAACAAATACCCCCAAACTTGAACTTTGCTTGTCCTCAAGCAAACTAACCCAAATCCGACACTACAACAACTATCTAATCCTTTCAACAATTTCCTCAAAGAACACAATATAGATAGGGCATGAAAATCTAGTTAGGTTTTAAACTTCATGGATGATGGATCAAATGCTTGTGGTTTGAAATGTGTAGCATGTCTCTAATTTGTCATTTCAACGTACCAAAATTGAGAATGCATGTGAAACCATGTTAACCATATACTCACAAGATATTCACTCTATTTTTCACACAAGTGTTTATGGGTTAACTAATCTACACTCAAAACAATCTCATGCAATATCGGCATATGCTTGCTCTTCAATCTTATATCCACTTATCAACAAAATCACATCTTGGATGAAAAAGGGCTTTTATTGGATGTAATGAGGCTCAAGGTGAGGGGTTAAAGAAATGTAATGGAATGGAATAACAATTTTCAAGCAACTTAATAAGCAACAATCCTTTTGAGATTAAGAACTTAAGAACTAAAGATGCTCAAAATTTCCACTTTCTCATCACTCCCCCAAACTTAAACAAAAACTAATTATTGAATTGAAATGACATTCTTTTGAGATTTTTTTTTTTATACTACTTTTTTTTTTTTCACTAATAAAAAGTAAAATTGCAAAACAAAGAATGCCCCCACACTTATTATTTTCCGAGTACCCCCAAACTTGTTTCTTTTAGCATCATAACATAAACAATCTCGTATTGCTTATTAAGAAAACTTGAAAGGGTAAGGCAAATGTTTAAGTTAAAGGGACATACATTTGTAATGTGAAGAATTGCAAGGCTAATTACACAAAGGCTCAAAATGGCAATCTAAGGATATTCAATCTTTTGGGACATACTCATTTGGCCATGGTGGATTCCTAGTTGCCTAAATCATTTTCAAGATGTAAAATTGAGACAAAGAGTTTCGAAAGATATGGAGCAAGTTCTAGAGATGCAAAGCAAATGAGATGTTCAGTCATGAAGAAATTAGTGCTTAGAACTATGTATGAACTTCAATTAAGCTCAAATCTCACTATATGGCATGTAATAGCTCCCACAAGTCTCACTATGCTTCTCTAGCTCAATATATTGATATGACAAATATGGATATAAATGAAATCAAACACTTGATACATAATGGTTTATTTTGAAAAATAAAGCTCATAAGACCCAACCATGCTTTCTAGCCCACATTTATATTAAGCTCAAGTTCATCATTGTTGTTGGAAGGAACCTAGAAGAAACACAAAAAGTACTAGAAAAGAAAAGTCTTTTTTTTAATATAAAACACTAACACATTTTTTTTTCTTTGAATATAAAATACTAACACACATTCCACCCACACTTAAATCAAATATTGTCCTCAATGTTAAAATGATGCTCCTAAAAGTTTCTCAATGAAACATTCAAGCATGGATGGAGTAAAACTACACAACTTAACATAATTACTAAAACAAAATAAGTAAGAACAAACTAAATGCAAGAGTTTAGAAAAGCTCCCCCTTGAAGACCATAATACTCTCTACAAGTCGCCAACAAACAAGGCATCAAAGCCTTGCAATCCAAGCTCATGAACTTTGGTGTTGTTTCAAAAATGACATCTTTCCTTCTTCATCATCATCTCTTATTCAAAAACTTTTTATTCATGCTTGGCTACCTCCAAGTAGGGCTTTGTTTTTGAGGACTTCTAGCCGGTCCTTAGAAGTTACCACCACTTGTTAGGAAGGATACTTGTGCAAAACCACCGTACTATTTGGAGCCAAAGGACTTCTTGATTTGTCATAGAGGCAAGAACAAAAGCAACCCATGAATTCTCCAATGTTTAACCAAAGGAGTGGCTTTCTTCTAGTTTTCCTCTTCTTTGCAATGGATCTTCCAAGTATCCTTCTTGACTCCTCCTTCAAAGTTGATGTGGACTTGATACTTGGAGAAGGAGTAGGTTGTAGAGGTATGTGAGAGTGAGGCGGAAGGTTGTGAACAAGTGTACGACTTCCTTTCCAATCCTTCACTTCATCATAGAAGCATTGAGCACTAAATGATGGATTGAAAGGTAAAAGTACCTTGATCTCAATATTTTTTTCATTGTGAACATGAGTGTTCAATGTTCTATCTTGCTCCTTGGGAAATTATTGATGGTGCTCTTTGGATGGTGGAGGAAGGAAAATCCTTGATTCTTCAACTTCTTCTTCATGACAAGGCATGGAAGGACTTTATTCATCTTGGAGAGTCTTGACCTCATTGGTGGAGGGATCATGGTGCATGACTTCAATTGTTGCATATTTCTCCTCAAAGTGCTCATCATCTTCTTCAAGATTATCTTTAACAACAAGCCCCCTTACTTTCCAAAATTGCACAAAACCATCAATGTTTTGCTTCATTTCTTCTTTGCTCATTTGACGGCTCCCATAACCAAGTGGTTCTTCTTGTATATCTACATCATCATCTTGAACTTGAATAGAGAACTCTTGCTCATGATGCTCAATATACAATTCTTTATTTGAGGTTGGCTCCACTTGATCAAGGAAAACTTGTGGCTCTTGAAAGGTTGTAGATGGTTGCTCCAATGCATAATGAAGTTTGAGTTGATCAATCTCTTCCTCCATTCTTACATTGGAAGCTTTCATCTCGGCAATGGCTTCTTGAAGTAGAGATCTTAGAGACTCATCTTTTTCTTCTTCTTGAGGATATGCTTGGGATGCCATAGTCTCTTGATGTATGCTCATTTCATACTCATACTCTTGCATGAACTCCGGGTACTCAAATCTCAAGACACAATCAAGAGGTGAGTGTTGTGGAGATCCACACAAAGCACAAATATGGTTGAAAGGCATGTGACTTTGGGTGTAAGGCTCCCATTGTTGATAAAGTTCACCATTATAGCTTTGTTGGTCAAACTCTCTTGGATCATTCCATCCTTGGTTCCATCCATCCATAGTTAGAAAAAATTATATATGTACCTATAAGTTCCCAAAGGATTAGTAACTAGAAATAAAATAAAATGCAAGGAATATACAAAAATTGAAATTGCGACTATTTTTATTTTTTTTAACACTTAGGTACGGGAACAGGAAATCTCGATGTGTAATGGGACTGAAACAGCTACCATTTTCAAGACTATGTTTTATCCAATATACCTTAGTGTATCACAACATTTCTTTTGTTATAAATATTGTTAATATCGAATCTAATTCCAAGCAGTAAATAAAGTGGATATGCGGCCCAAGTATAGTCGCCCAGACACAAATTTCCTTTAGCATCCTTTGGGCAACCTTACTGAAATGGCCAGGTAGGAGAGGGCGACCACGAGAGGTAGAATCCATTTTGGCATGAGCTACTCCCACATAGTGGTTTAGGCCCATTTGCAAGCACTTCTGGATCCAAAAACCCGTCATGAACGTCGTCCCCTTCCTAGACACCATTCCACATAGGCTATACTTACTAAGATGAAAAATGTCATAAGTGTGAAGACAGTTCAACAAATGTTAATAAAGACCGCCCTCAACCTTAAGGGACCTGAACTAGGTACCAATAAGGGGTTTAGGCCAATAATAACAAAAGAGACTTCACCTATTCCTCTCAATTTACAACTTACAATTAAAACACTAACACATTTTTTTTTTCTTTCTATTTTTTAAATTTTTTATTTTATTTTAATTTTTACAAATTTCTACCAAAAAGTGAAATTGCAATAAGTAATAAGCAAATAGCAAATAGGCAAGATTTTTTTTTTTTCAACAAGCTCACAATTTATCTTTTTCTTACCACAATTTACTAATTTACTTATCAAAGTACTTACCACAAATTCGAAAATAAAGTGACTACCACAAAAATTAACAAAACAAAGAAAATATAAGAACACAAGTTGAAACACAAAAAAGGTAAAATTTCTAGCCACCCGAAGGCAAACCGAGCTAGGAATCAGATTTTAGACCATCCCCGGCAACGGCGCCAAAAACTTGTTAGCCAAATAGCTACCCTCAAGTATAAGGGGTACAAGTAATAGTATAGGGATTTAAGAAAGGTTGTCGAATCCACAAGGATTGGATTCCTTTCACTAGCTAGGGTGTTAACCTAAGGAGAGCTAGAATATGCAAATGTACAATCATAAACCTAAATTCACAAGAAAATCTAGGCTCATGGTGAGTATGTGCATTGTGGTGGTAGTGAAATTGTTTGTTGGATAGAGTGGTGAACCAAATTAAAATAAATACTCAAATATAAACTAAACTAGTAAAATAATGGATGAAGTTAGGGGTTGGATTGTCTACCACTAACCTCCCTTGAAAATATTGAAGTTTAAATACAAGTGATGCTATTCTAATTTCTCAATTACCCTCTTTGCATCCGGATAAGACTACAAAGGCTTAAACTCCTTTAATGTTATTAATTCCAACCGAATAAGTCTAGAATTAACTACCTAAGAACAATTCCTATTACCGGTTAAGTCTCAATTCATTTTTCTTATATGCATAAAGCTTTGAGTTTAGATAATCATGCAAGCAAACCAATTCTAGATCTAGGTGATTTTAACTCACAACATTCACATGCACATAGAGGATGCTATCATGCTATCAATGCTTAAGGTTAACTACTCCCTAAACATTTTTTCATGAGATGACAAACACAATACATTCAAATTAGTTAAGTTTGAATAAATGCGTTCACTTCTTGAATTAGCATATGAAGATGAAAATCACAAATAATATCAAATGTAAATTAAAACATCAATTCATACAAGTTTGGCTAGGGCTTTCAACCCTAGCCCCAACAAAGTAACTACTCACTCATAGTCATACAAATTGGCATCAAATCTATAAAGTAAATCAAGGTAAATTAAAGTGTTAAGGAAAGAATGAACTAGTTGAAGCTTGACAAATCAATGGCTAACTCCTTCTTGTTTTCCTCCTTCAATGCTCTTTGAATCGTTTTTGATGGTGGAATGGATGGATGATAAGCTTCTTGATGGTGATGATAAATGGAATGGTGATGAAGATATGATGCACCTTTGGCCAATTTTGAGTGGTAGTGATGGAGTTCATGGTGGTGGAAGATGGTAGTTGTGGTGGTGATGATGGAGTAGATTGGATATATATTGTGGGTTTGGATTTTGGGAGGTAGAGATAGAGGTTTTATGAAGGAGATGAACAGAGAAAGAAGATGTAATGGAGTGGAATGGTTGATGTTGAGAGTGAGAAGAGAAGGTGTTTAAATATGGAAGAAAAAGAAGAGTGAAATAAAAATAATGAAAGTGGAGTATGGAATTGGTTTGTAAACTATGGAAAAGATGGAGTAATGATGAAATGAAAGCAAAGCATTAAGGTGCAGAAATATGGAAGTGATGATAATATATTAAAGAGGATGGAGTAGAAAAATATATCCGAGGAAAAAGAGAAAAGCATCTAGCTTTCTTCATGTGGGTAGGAATATGTTGAGCTGTTTTTTTAGGTCACTTTCTGCCCCTTTATTCCTTCAATTATTTCTCTACCAAGACTTCATCATGGGCCTCCGATTTCTTCATATCAAATGTTCCTCTATGAGTGTAGATTATCCTGTTATAATTTCAGAATTTTTGGAATAGTAGTTGGGCCGGAAACGCTACTGGACTCCTTACAGGTCCACTTTTTCAGTTTTGCTTCTGCAGAAAATTGGACTGATTGTTTGAAGGCCTTCCACTTCTATCTGGCTCTTGCACTCTTCATAAGAAATGTTTCTTAGGATGTCTAGAATAGATCTGGAGAGTTTAAGCTCTTTTGGATTTCATTTGTTCAGGCGTCCGCTCCTTCTTCTTTGTCTAACTCACTTTCTCCTAGCCGGAGTAAGAAAATGTTCTAAGGTTGACTTTTGAGTGTATTTCCATTCTTCTCCATCATTTCCTAGCATGATAAGGAAAACATAATAAATATATATAAATAAACACAAAGGTTAAGCACAAGTACAAGATTAGGGAAATAATGAAATTGGATTAGTCAACATTAAATTTGGACTTTAGAACAAGTAATTTCCATGTTTTAGGGGACAAATATGTATATGAATTATGATCCAACAACATCCCATTGAACACGTAAACTCTTAAAGGTACTTAGTTGGTACATTGTTCATAATCCGATAATAAGACGTTGGAGAGGTTACATAGTGCACCATTAGGGCTGCCACTTGGTTTGGTAATTACCAAACTGACCGAATACCAACCGATGTTTTAGGTTTGGTAAACCAACTTTTTGGTAACCGAGACTAATAAAACCGAAATAAAAAATTACCGAAAAAGTTGGTTTGATTTTGATAAGGGAAAAATTCACCAACGGTGTCTGGACACTTAGGGGACTTTCAGAATGATACCTGAACTTACAAAGTTATCAATGTGATACCTGGACTCATTTTTTCGTATCAATGTGATACCTACGGCCAATTTCCGTAACGGCTCCGTGACGGAAATTGGCCGTAGGTATCACATTGATAAGAAAAAATGAGTCCAGGTATCACATTGATAACTTTGTAAGTTCAAGTATCATTCTGAAAGTCCCCTAAGTGTCCAGACACCGTTGGTGAATTTTTCCCTATTTTGCACGTGCGATGCACGTGAGTCACTTAATGAAGACAAAAGGACCGATTTACCCTCAAATTCTTTCTTTCTTTTCTTTTCTTTTTTTCTTTATTCTTCTTTCTTTCTTTCTTTCTTTCTTTCTTCTTCTTCTTTTCTAGTTTCTTCTTCCCCTGATTTGAATCATCAAGATTCAAATCATCTTGCTCGTCCGATTCCCACCGCCGATCGCCGATCAAACACCGCCGCTGCGTCTCAACCCACCTTCATGCACCACAGATGTTTCTGGTTCCCCCAACTTCAAATCCTATAGCAAATTGAAATTGTGCATTGAGGCTTCACCGCTCACTCCGAGTTCATCCCCGCCGCCGCCGCCAATGACTTAACCACCACCACTCTCGTTCTCTCCTCCGACCTCCTTTTATACACCATTGATCAGAAACTCAGACTCCGCCAGCCCTCCACTCTCAAATCACAGCTCCAATCCCACCCCTCCATCCTCTCCTTCGTTCCCGACATGCAACACCACCTCCACACCATCCTCACCTGCAACTTCATCGGTTTAGCCCAACTTCGATCAGAGGCAATTTTAGGCAGACAAAGATTAACAACTTCGGCCTCCACACCATCCTCACCTGCAGAAAATTCGAGCTGTTCTTATTCACCAGCTTCGCCACTCCGCTGCTACCCACCATTGTGCCTCGCCGATTAGTAGACAAAGAACTCGGAGCCTCCACCATCGAGAAATTAAGGCTCACGTTCTGCGTGTCCTGCGCGGCGGATATCGGCATCGTCGGAGAAAATGTTGTATGAACATAAATTTAGTTTGGGTTCCACGGTGGCAGCTAGTCAAGCTCGTTGATTGCGGCCTTGTCTTTCTTGATTAGCCAATCGACGACCTTGCTAGGCTGGTCGTATCCAAGCCGGTCCTGCATGTCGTAGAATTGAATGGCGGTGTGGGCGACGAGCCGGATGCTGCGGTCCCTGGGGCCTTTGGTGGTGCAAACCTTGCTGTGGCGGTCCTTCCAGTCGGTGGCCCTTAGAATGTGGCATTGAGCCTCCACAATTTCGCTAGCGGTGGAGGAAGAAGCAGTCCTTATCCCCAAACCCAATTGAGAAGCAGCGGAGGACGACGTTGTTGTGCGGTGGTGGAGGTTGTTGTGGTCAAGTCATTGGCGACGACGGCGAGGATGAACTCGGAGTGAGCGGTGAAGCCTTAATGCACAATTTCAATTTGCTATAGGATTTGAAGTTGGGGGAACCAGAAACATCTATGGTGCATGAAGATGGATTGAGACGCAGCGGCGGTGTTTGATCGACGATCGGCGGTAGGAATCGGACGAGCAAGATGATTTGAATCTTGATGATTCAAATCAGGGGAAGAAGAAACCAGAAAAGAAGGAGAAGAAAGAAAGAAAGAAAGAAAGAAGAATAAAGAAAAAAAGAAAAGAAAAGAAAGAAAGAATTTGAGGGTAAATCGGTCCTTTTGTCTTCATTAAGTGATTCACGTGCATCGCACGTGCAAAATAGGAAAAAATTCACCAACGGTGTCTGGACACTTAGGGACTTTCAGAATGATACCTGAACTTACAAAGTTATCAATGTGATACCTGGACTCATTTTTTCGTATCAATGTGATACCTACGGCCAATTTCCGTAACCGCTCCGTGACGGAAATTGGCCGTAGGTATCACATTGATGCAAAAAAATGAGTCCAGGTATCACATTGATAACTTTGTAAGTTCAGGTATCATTCTGAAAGTCCCCTAAGTGTCCAGACACCGTTGGTGAATTTTTCCCTTTTGATAAATACGGAATCTACCGATTATCTATATATTAGCTTTATATACTGTAGTTTTTAATACACATACATGTATATTAAAAAATAAACATAAAAATTTTCATAATAGTATGAACATTACTTCATATACTACATTAATAGTACATGTATTTTAAGTAACCTAGCCAAAGATGGTTAAATAACCTAGTTTTGTTGAAAATTGCTAAAACTTGATGTTATATATACAAAAGAAAGCTATAATTAGTAGATGAATACAAAGTTTACGACTATAAAATTAAAAAACCTAGTTTTGTAATTCTAATTTATATTACCAAGAATTAGTTGTTCTAAAGTTGGTAATACCGAAAATAGAAATACCGAATTTGATAGATATGATGGTTGGTAATTGGTAGCTCAATTTTGAAACCGAAATCTTTATTTTTGAAGTTAGTAATACCTATAATCGATTCGAACCGACGGAGTGACAGCTCTATGCACCATTATTGAATTACCATATCTGATATCTCTGACTCTATTGGGATCGGATCTCTTTCACTCTCTGAAAGCCGTTAACTGTACCTAATTTTGTTTCCTTGGATAGGAAAGGAAAGGCCTGGATAGGAAGTTAAACATAAACCACAAATCTGAAAGATACATAGAGAAGTGATAGAGACACATCTTTCACGTTTAAAAAGTACAGTCTGAAAACTTTGTTCATATATGCGTGTCTTTGTGTTGATAAGGCTGCATGCATGTGTATAAAAGTAAGATGCTAAAACGTTCGAGAACCATGCTACCTTAGCTTTTTGGTTTTTGTCTTTTTGATTTGAGGGAATCAAATTTTGATCTAATTTCATCTCAAGTCAAATTCTACATTCCATTATTACTTGGCTAATGCAAGGAATTTCTATGTTACCTCAGTTTGTGTCTGCATGGCTACACCAAGACTGTATTATTGAAGAAAAAACAAATCTACTTTTTTTGAAACATTTTGATCTAAATATATCATTAGTTTCAATTAGAAAATGAAGTTCACATTCCTTATTTTACAATCCACACTCCATAACTATATTATTGAAGAAAAAAAAAACCTACTTTTTTGAAACATTTTGATCTAAATATATTGTAAGTTTCAATTAGAAAGTGAAGTTCACACTCTCTATTTTACAATCCACACTCCATGTTTTCTTTTTTAGAATCTTACGTTTTTTTTTGTTTTTTTTACTTGTAAAAGGAAAAGTTGAGTGTGAAATTTTATTTTAAAATAGTAAAGAATGGAGTGTGAATGTTGTTCTCGTTTTTAATTAGATAGCAAAGAATGGAGTGTGACGGATCAACCAAAGAATCTCTTTAGAGTCTAGACCCAATTAAATTTGTTTGTCAACACTCACTGAGATAGTTACATCACATGGCCGGGTTTCGCTATCAAAAACTGAACAATTCACGTGCGCAAATCGAAGAACTACTAATTCCATATCATCATCTCGGCTATTCGTCGGCTTGTCTCAAGAGATCTGAACGCGTTCAAAGCACAAAGGGGTCTTCGATCCTTCCCAGGCCACGTTGACTCGTTGAGAATTTCATTTTTGCCTTCAACGTGTAAACACATATAGTACACACGTGATTAGTCAATAGCATAGATCCAACTCATCCAAGATATCGAACCCAGCTATATATACAACAGGGGAACAACGGCTTTTAGTCCATATACAAAACTAAACTAACTGAACTCGTCGTCATGGCAAGTCTTGCTTACTGTGTTTTACTCCTTGTAACCGTTCTCAGTTTCAGCCCAGATAGCTGCTTCTGTGCTGCTCACCAATCCAAACCAGAACACAAGGCGGCCTTGTTTGTGTTTGGGGACTCACTCTTTGATCCTGGGAACAACAAATACCTCAATAATAGTAGCCCTGCCGCTAATGCACCGGCAAATAGGCCGCCGTACGGAGAAACCTACTTCAATCACGCCACTGGTCGGTATTCCGATGGCCGCATTGTCCCCGATTTTATTGGTAATTAATTTCAGTTATCAACATCTATGTCAAAGAACATATTTAAGATGTGAATATATAAAACCACTACAAGTGGCCTAGTGGTTCTTGCTTAGTTGGGTGTGCTTCCCAACTTAGGTTCGAACCCCAAAACTGTCAAAGTGGTCAGGCACTGTGCTGCAATGCACAGCTAGAGATACTATTTGTTAATTGGTTTTCTTTATTACTGGTTGCAGCTAAGTTTGCAAAGCTTCCTTTTCCACCACCATATCTGCAACCTGGTGCACATCACTTTACAGACGGGGTCAGTTTTGCTTCTGGCGGAGCTGGTGTTTTTCCCGGAAATTTCGGAGCTGTGAGTAATCATAATATTCATATTAGTTTCTTGTATTGAAGGATTATATACCATGTTAGGATTGGTTCCATAAATTTGGGGATCTTGCTTATATTTCAATAACAAATAAATAGGGGAAAATGCCTAATAGAATGCTTGCTCACTTAAGGGATAGTTTTTAAAGAACTGTGAGGGACAATTGAATCTGACGGCTGAAAATAAATGCACAGTTTTAAGTTGTTATAATTTCTGCTTTTATATTTAATACATGTGGTTTAGATGCATTTGTTCCTCACATTCCCTTAAATGTCCCTTAGGTGAGCAAACATGTGCCTAATAGCATCAGAGTGGTTCAATTAAGTAATTAATCATTTACCATATTGTTGTGCAAAACGAATACTTTATTCAGTAGATGAACAATATTCTTTGATTTTCCAGATAGACTTTCCTACTCAATTGAGCTATTTTAAGGCCGTGGAGAAGTCACTGGGGCAGAGACTGGGTGATAAGGAAACCAAGAAGTTGCTGGGCAGAGCTGTTTATTTGTTCAGCATTGGAGGAAATGACTACTTTAGCTACGCTTCTAACAACCCAAATGCTACACAGATCTACAAGGAACAGTATGTAGCAATGGTGATTGGAAACTTGACCAGTGTGCTCAAAGTAAGAACATGCATCTACTATTCTTCAATGAAACAATTAGATTAGTTATCTTTACAAACATATTTACTGTTTTGGTTTGAACGTATTGGCTAATTAAACTTTCATGTTTTAGGAAATATATAATTTAGGAGGAAGGAAAATTGCATTTCAGAATGTAGGAGCTCTGGGATGTACACCGGGATCGAGAGCAAGGAATCCTGAACTTGGTAAATGTTATGAAGAATCATTAACACTAGCCAGACTCCACAACAGAGCTCTATTCATTGCCTTCAAGAAGTTAGAGAAGAGCTTACCAGGATTCAAATTCTCCATATTTGACTACTACAATGCAATTGGGGACAGAATCTTCAACCCTTCAAAATATGGTACGCTTTATCATTCACCACACTGAACTAGCTTTGACCGTGTATCAATTCATCATTCGAACTCTTGTTTAGCAACCAACTTAATTATTTGGGACAAATTAGAGTTGGGGTACTAAATTGAGACACGAATACTCGATTTTCAGGTATAAAAAGCTATTAAATTACCCTAGCTAGTTGTAATATTTCTTTTGGTTGTTGTATTGTGAAGGTTTCAAGGTTGGGAAGGCTGCTTGTTGTGGCAGTGGACCATATAGGGGGTCTAATTGTGGTGGGGGAAGCAATGGGACACCATATGAACTATGCAGCAATCCCAGTGAGTATGTGTGGTTTGATGGAGCTCATACAACTGAAAGTGCCAACCAGCAACTAGCTGAACTTATATGGAATGGACCACAAAATTTCACAGGGCCTTACACTGTGAAAAAACTATTTGACCTTGCTTAATTCTATTACTAGGCTAAGTACCTTATGAATTGGGAGTTGGACTTTTTAGAAGTTCTTAGCCATTTTTGATTACTGTACCATGATTGCATATCAGCTTCTTTAGAAATTTGTCTTCGGGGTTCAGGTTTTATGTCCCCCCGATGCAAAATTGTAATATTAATATAATAAATGGAACCGAGGGTGAGGCTGAGCCTCTCAGGTAGGCTGGGTTCCAAATCTCTTTCAAAAAAAAAAATTGTCTTCGGAGTATTTAGTAGGTGTCATTTTGTAAATCTAAGCTATATTAATCCTACATTTTGGGTGGGGTTGTCTCACTAATTGGATGGTCCGTTCCACTAATTACAATTAAGATACTTAGGAAATACAAAAAATTCTTAGGTAGAGCAGACGTATCACGTGGCTGGTACGCGCAGCCAATCATGTTTCTCTTTCTCTTAATTGTATTCGGAAGCTAATCATATTTATTAAAATAAAATACTCAAAACATACATGTTACCCCTGCATGAGCCATGATTGGCTAGGTGTACCAGCCACTTGGCACATCTGTCCTACATAAGATTTTCTCTTAGAAGACTCCGTAATAATACTATCATTCTTTTTTTTTGTATTTGTCTACGTGTCAACATGTGATTGATCGATCTAACCAGCAACCACTAAGATTGTCCACTGGCCGGATCCAAAATCTTCTTGATGAAGAGTGCTCTACGCAACATTGTCAACTCAAACTTTTGGCGCAAAGAAAAGTAGTACCATAGAACAATATTATTCTCACTTTTTTTCCCAATTGAAATTTCCAAAAGTTGTAGAAACGTCAATGACCCGAGCAAAGTCCTCCTTAATTGTGGGGAATTAAAGAATTTAGAAACAAATTGTAACGGATAAAACCTCCCCATGGAAAAGATCACTGCGTGGTCTTAGGGACAAATTCTTAACTTGTGTTCAAGATTAGTCCAAATTGTAGTAGATGACTTGCCTCCTTCTTCTGTCCCTCCGGTAAATTCAACTTTCATGGCGAACTTCGATAAAGTTGTCATCGGTTTTCTGATCAAAACATTCTCAAAAGATCTCATATCGTTTTTTTTTCTCGAGATCACACGGTTTCTCATAAGCTTCCTAGGCCCAGAAACTAATTCGTGCAGGGGGATCATGTCAGAACGCTTCCTCCCCCTTAACCACCAAAATAGATTGAGATTTAACTCCAATCAACTTTGGCGAGATTCGAACCCGGGTGTGGGGGTTCCACACGTGGAGGCTCTTACCAACTCGACCACTTGTGGTGGTTAAAAGGTCCCCTATAGTTGTTGGCTCAAGAAACATCGCTAAGATACGTTATAGTGTTTCAAGGTTTAGCTACAAGTTTAAACAAATGATTTTTCAGGTAATTGTGTATGCGATTCAGAAGTCATTATCAAGTATTTGAACATAAAATGTTTATATCTTAATTAGGGTAGTAAATGAGTGAAGTCCTTATCAGAGAAGTATCTTCTTGTCCCATTATGGTAATTCACTCTCTGATACCGGAAACAACCAATACCTTGAAAGCTAGAGGTAGAAGACGAAGAAAGTAACTGTAAGATAGAGAAAGGAGCTAAAAGAGGATCCAATGTATTTCTGATAATAATGAAGTCAAGGGACTACAGGTATTTATAGTAGATATTTAGGCATACAGATGGTCAACACGTGTAAAGCAATGACAGCTCAACACACAACAAACCATGCATACTTAACCAACTAATTAACAAACTAAGAACTAACTAATTAGCTGACTAATGACTAATTATCAATTAACGTCAATTAACATCATATAGCCTAACATACCTGAATGCTAGTGTGGAAGGATCAGCAGTTATCTGGCCATATGGGGAAACCTACTTCGACCATCCCACTGGTCGAATCTCCGATGGCCGCATTGTCCCGGATTTTATTGGTAAGATGATCGGTCAGTTATGAGTTGTTGGTTTTCTTGATTAATCCTCAGTTGCTTGTTTAATGGCTGCAGCTCAGTTTGCAAATCTTCCTTTGCCACCACCATACCTGGAACCTGGTGCTCATCAATTCGGTGATGGAACCAACTTTGCTTCTGCCGGAGCTGGTGTTCTGCCTGAAACTCAACCCGGAACGGTGGGTAGAGGTCACTTTCGTACTTCAGAAGTTAGTTAGGTCTATATATCTTGCTTAATCCTTAACTTAGGGTATAAGAAAGTTTGCTGAACTAGTATTCTTGATAGATTCTATATCAGAATAAGTTAGTTGGTCCAATTAGCTAGGAAATCACTTTGTCACCAAAATGTTTAGTTTAAGTGGTTTTTAGTTATATATATATATATATATACGGATCCGTTCGAGAGCGGACGTCCGCAACCCAGAAAAAGTGTGGACGTCGCTGCTCCGGCCTCGATCAAGCGGCGACGGCGCGGCGCGGCTTGCCGGAGGGATGCTGGGGGTCGTGCGGAGGGGTCTGCGGTCCGATGGAGTCGCCGGCGACGGTTCTGCTGTGCTGCACAGAACCTGCAACTGCAGGTGAGGTGGCTGCCCAGAAACCGGCAAGCCCAACCTCCTCCGACCTCGAACTCCGCCCAGAAGAGGTCTGGGACGCCTCCGGCCTCCCTCCGGCCAGCCCGCGCCGCCGCCGCCGCCTGGAAGCCGCCTACTGCATCGACGTCCGCACTTTAGCGACAGTGCAGACGTCCGCCCTTGATCGGGCCTATATATATATATATATATATATATATATATATATATATTTTAAGAGCTGAATGTCCCTTTGATTTCCCAGATAGATCTTCCAAGTCAGTTGAGCAATTTTAGGGACATGAAGAAGTCACTGCATCAGAAATTGGGCGACAAAGAGGTTAAGAAGTTGCTGGGGAGAGCTGTTTATTTCTTCAGCATTGGAGGAAATGACTACATTAACCTCTTTTCCCAACAGCCAAAAGCTCCTCATAGCTACAAGAGGCAATATGTAGCAGTGGTGATCAGGAACTTGACCATTGTGCTCAAAGTAAGAACATCTGCTGCTCTGCAATGGAACTTGGATTTTTTTTTATGAACTGACTGAACTTCATTTTTATAGGAAATATATGATTTAGGAGGAAGGAAAATTGCATTTCAGAATGTGGCACCTCTGGGCTGCATACCTGCAGTGAAATCAGGAAATCCTGATGTTGGTAGTAAATGTCTTGAAGAACCATTAAAGCTGGCCAGACTACATAATAGAGCTCTTTCTACTGCCCTCAAGAAGTTAGAGAACCACTTACCAGGATTCAAGTACTCAATATTTGATTACTATAATGCACTTGGGGACAGAGTTAACAATCAAAATATGGTAAGGCTATATCATTCATTGCATTCAATATGCTTTTGGCTAGCATTGCTTATTGTTGGTTCCTACGCATTGGACAATTGGACCTGTTGTCTCAATTCTGGTCTCCAAACTCTAATTTAGAGACTAAATCGAGATAAACTAGAGTTTCGGGTACCAAAAGCGAGATTAAAAAATCCTAATTATAAATCTTGTTTTGATTGCTGAATTGTGAAGGCTTCAAGAATGGGACATCTGCTTGTTGTGGTAGTGGGGCATTTAGAGGGCCTAATTGTGGGACAGAACCATACGAGTTATGCAGCAACCCCAGTGAGTATGTGTGGTTTGATGGTGGTCATACAACTGAAAGTGCCAACCTCCAACTAGCTGAGCTAATATGGAGTGGACCTTCAAATGTGACGGGGCCTTACACTATGAAACAGCTATTTGAACAATATTGATTCTAACAGCATATGCCCTTCAGGCCTTATGAGTCAAGGCTGCTTTGTAGTTCTAAAACCTCTCTCATTATCAGTCTCCTAAAATATTTGTGATTTTTAGAGGGCTTTTAGATGTTCATCTTGGAAGCCATCGAAAATTCCTTTAATTATCACGGTTGTACGTTAGGGTCAAAACTTTCCTGTACCGGATAAAATGATACCCAACTTTCAAAAGTGATTAAAATTATACCTAAATTTTTAAAAACAAATTAACTTGATACCCAACTTTCAAAACTGATCAAAATGATACTTAAAGTTTTAAAAAAAAAATCAATTTGATGCCTCGGTTTAATTTTTTGTGACTATTTTGCAATTATTTTTTATTTTACTTTGTTAATTCTCTTCTTCTTCTTCTATCTCTACCTCTGTCTCTCTTCCCATTTTTCTTTGTTTATTTAGAAGTTGGGAAACATCCGAACTTTATTTGTTTCTACGATTGATGGTAGATTTGAAATTGAATGGAAGATTTGAATTTATTTCTTCCATCTCTACCTCTGTCTCTCTTCCCATTTTTCTTTGTTTCTTTAGAAGTTGGGAAACATCCGAACTTTATTTG
This sequence comes from Rosa rugosa, assembly GCF_958449725.1. NCBI lineage: Eukaryota > Viridiplantae > Streptophyta > Magnoliopsida > Rosales > Rosaceae > Rosa > Rosa rugosa. The sequence continues at coordinate 55,208,845 of NC_084820.1, read as the reverse complement.
TTTCTACGATTGATGGTAGATTTGAAATTGAATGGAAGATTTTTTTAATACTATAGAAGAAAATTGGGTTATAGATGATTGATGGCCCTTTGACCACAAATCACTTCAATTTTTGAGCTTGATTTTGCATCTGATTTAACAAAGAAGTTAAAAAAACAAAACTGAGGTATCAAATTGATTTGTTTTTAAAACTTTAAGTATCATTTTGATCACTTTTGAAAGTTGGGTATCAAGTTGATTTATTTTTAAAAACTTAGGTATCATTTTTATCACTTTTTATCACTTTTGAAAGTTGGGTATCATTTTGTCCGGTGCAAGAAAATTTTGACTCTAGTGGCTGGGTTTTACTCTTATTGTTTTAATAGTATCTTTTTCAATCATGCCTCTGCTGATACTTCAATCATTCTGGAAACTTGAAGTGAGGGTCTTTCCAGTCCAGACAGGACCACATTTTGTTACCGAACAACTAGTGAAGAAGACAACATTTTCCCCCACATGTGCTTCAAACTTCAAAGTTCTAAAAATGAGTACTAAAATATCTGCAATGTTTTCTTCTTCAATTACCTAGAAATGTGAAGCCACAGTCCCCCATATTTAGATTTCAGGTTTAAAAAACTCAGGGAGGTTTATTCTATAGGACCCAATTAAACCGCAATTCAATATTAATTGGTGTTTGAGCCCAAAAGTAATTTTGGCAAGATCCCTTTAAGGGATTTAGCGTAGCAGGCCGATACCTGCAGCCCAAAATTAAGTCTACTTGGGTTTGGGTTACAGCTTCGCCCATTCCGCGATCCATAAGGGAAACGAGCCCTTAATGGAATCAAGTAGCAGAGATTGATTAGGAATCTTCAATCAATAATCCTTCTAAGGAAAGGAACAGTCGAAACCTTAAGGTATAAATACCAGGTGTCAAGGACGAAAAAGACACGACTCTCAAATCAATTAATCGCACAGATTATCAAGCCTCTCCGGAGCAAACCTACCTGCAACCTAGTTGCAAACCAGCGAAGCAAGGATAACGCCCTCGCAACCCAGCGAAGCTAAAGATACGCTTTAGCAAACTCGTGCTTTCTCCAAACTTCCCAGTGATTGCTCTGCTTAGTCTACAACACTAAGTATCGATTAGGTGTCGCGAAGAGATCACAACCAAAGCTCTTATCCGTAATGCAAGAAGTCCTTTTCCAAAAGGCATATAAAAGAACCTTGTGACGAGGTTGGTGCTCTCCTCGTCCACATCGTTTGGTCAAGAAGTCAGGTCAAGGGACTCCCCGACGACTGCACCCCACGGTGCTGGCACGCTCGCGCACTCAAAAGAGACAATTTGTACCAGACTGGTTTTGGAGCCAAACATTTTGCCACGCCTAGTGGGACCCATAGTGTTTCTTCGTGATCGCAACCATTGGGAAGCCAGGCGCAAATCCTTACCAAAAGGTTTACGCTAACTGCCCAAAGCATAAGACCTCCAACTACAGCCCGCATACTTGTTTAGACTGTCGTGGTCTTTCTGAAGAACAAGTAATTTAAAGATTTTCTCTCAACCCTTCATCACCTGAGATGTCGACTGAACAAGGAGGAAGTCAGCCGCCCGTTACTGAGGGTGAGGAGTCAGCGCCTGTGTCGATGAATGAGGTAGTTAAGGCTCTTGCGACTGCCACTATTGGCGAGACAGCTGAAGCTGACCAGTTCGAGGCTCTCGTTATTCCACAGGATGCTAGCCTGGATGAGAGGCTTCGCATCCTTACAGTCAACAATGAAAATTATCTAAAGTATCTGGTAGCTTCGATCGCGAAGACAGAGCAGCAACTTCATGAATTTGATCAGCGAATGACTCAGAATGCCCAAGAGGCTAAAGCGCATGCACAAAATCTCGCCAATGCAGCCAAAGTGCACGCGGACAAAGTCGCTGATGCAAACCGCGCTCATTACCAAGAGCTCTTGGGTGCTGTTAACACAGTTAATACTGAGGGCAAAGAAACTGTGGCCGATATCGCAGCCATGCGGAAAGAAGGGTCCAATCTCGCGACCCAGGTTGCCATGCAAAGAGCCGAGTTGAACCAGGCTAAGGAAGTTCTAAGGCGTTGGGTAACCCTAATGCCATCCTCGGGTCGCTTGGTCAGCCCTCTGGTTCTGGCAAATATGTACCACCGAATCAACGGGAGAAGACTAGCAGCAACACTACTACACCTTCTGCAGCCGCTACTACTACACCATTGAAAAATAAAGAACAAGCTCTGGTCATTGGCGGCAGCAAAGACAAAGCCACTCCGTCAAGCGGACAGACCACCTCCCCGGTTAGACAGAAGAACCAGACATCAAAAGATGGTGAAACCTCATCCGACTCTGCCGTATTTATTCAATAAGATAGTGATGGGGCAGAAAACATATACCAGAAACTACCAGGGAGCTATTACAAGATTGATCAGGTTGGTAACCTGGTTAAGATAACAGCTTTGGCAAAAGAGATGCCTATGTCAGCAGTGACTCTTCAGCAACCAACTACGACCCGCGTTGTTCGCTTAGGAGAAGGAACAGCGACCGTGAACCAGGTCGTGCCCTTACAGACTGCTCGCCAGACTGTGGCGACGCCACCTCCTCCTCCTGGTCCAGACTTTGTGAGGCGCGAAGAGGTAGAGGAGATGATCAGGTTGGCTAACCCTAGGGCCCACCTCGATGGGGTTTATGAGGGGCCTTTCCTGCCGCATATAATGCTCGCGCCTTTTCCTAGAGGCTACAAGAATATCATATTTTCTACCTTTTTAGGGGAAGATACTGAGAATGCGGCGACTCATCTGACCAGGTTTAGGGTGCAATGCGGCTAGTACCAAAATGATGACGTCCTCAAATGCAGGATCTTTGGCACTTCTCTGTCTAGAGCTGCTTTCAGATGGTTTTCTAAGCTCCAGCCAGGCTCAGTAGCAGATTGGCCAGCAATGGAAAAGCTGTTCCGAGAAACTTTCGGGGCTATCGAGCTTGAGGTTGACTTGGCTTCTCTCACTCAGATGGCCCAACAACCCACAGAGTCTGCTGTTGCTTATCTGCAACGCTTCCAGATTCATAAGGCTAAACTGAGTATGATCCTACCTGAGAAAGAGCTAGTCAAGTTGGTGATCAAAGGCTTACAACCACGCCAGCGAAAGAAGCAACATGGAAGCATGATCCAATCAATAGGAGAGCTTATCACAGAAGTGGGTAGCTTCGAGCATCTCTTCAGGGAAACTGACGCTAGAAAGAATGCCTCCAAAGGTACCTACATACACCGTTCAGTGGCTGCCTTAAGCTATCATCCGGCCACCTATGATCCCTATTATCAAGGTGAAGAGGCCTTCCAGGATGAAGATGATGAAGAGGAGAATGATGTCTCCGCATTTGAGCTGACGGGGAAGAAGAACTCAGCCTTAAAGCAGTTGAAAATATCTAAGGAGCTTGTGAAGCTCAAATCTGTGGCTTTCACCAAACCTGAGTTCGCGACGTATACATATGATGCCAATAAGGCACATGAGATTTTAGATGAGATGATCGCCGCGAAGATGGTGAAGACAGATTTCGGACCCTTTCCTCGACCAGATCAGCTTAAAGGAAAAAAGTATTGTAAGTTCCACAATCTGTGGAATCATAACACAGCTGACTGTGTAAAACTGAATGATCAGATTCAGGTATGGCTCAATAATGGTAGTTTGCAGGTAGAAGCTCCAACGACCGTCGCGGCACTAGTAGACCTGAACCCTTTTCCTGACACTGGGGTTAATATGGTCGATGTGAATTGGACCAAGAAAGGCCAGAGAAAACCAACCCTAGACCTGACCACTACTGGCCAGGAAGGGAACAAAGATGAAGAGGAGGTCCCAGCGAAGAAGAAAGCTAGGCCTACCAGCGAGGCCTTACCGATTGTCTTATGCTCGCGATGCAAAGAAGAGTGTGGCATCCAAGTGTCGCATGAGGAGGTCGAGCAAACCTTTCGTTTTGGCTCGTTCCTGCCAATCAAGTGGGCTTCATCTTCGCGAAATTACCAGCCTTCCAGCCCCAGAACAAGAGAGGGAGCATCGTCGCCATCGCCTCCAATAGACTCCAACTTGTTCAAGAAGCTGAAAGCTGCTCAGGACAAAAGGAGACAAATGGAAAAGGGCAAAGACGAAAGCAGGGACATCCTCACCAAACCCTACATTCCACCTGCTTCAACGTCCTTCATCAAAGAAGGTAAGTGGTATACCAGAGAGAAGGGAAAAGCAGTGGAGATTAGCCCCTCTAAGAAGAGGAAGCTGCAGCGCAGGTTTGGAGAAGCCAAGCGAACGCTAGAGGCTCTAGACCAGGGCCTAATCAAGCCTTCGCAGCTGGTCAAATCTTCGGAACAATACCAAAAGGAGATGGAAGCGCTAGCCGCCAAGCCTTTGGGGACGCCTCGTAGTTTTCGAAAGCAGCAAGTAAGCTTGACTTTAGGGACATCCAAGCCCAGTGTTTTCTACAGGATTACTAAGGAGAGAACACCCCCGCCAGCTAGGAAGGAAAGCTCGCCTGTTAGACAGCCACATGTCAGGTGTAGATTGTTTCACGAAGAACCTGAATCCAAGCCCTCAGCCTTTGAGAGACTGGGGGGCAAGGTTAATACCTTCGATACCTTGCAGTGGAGACCAAAGAAAGTTCAAAGTCTTGTGGTCGTACCCCTAAAAGGGAACTCAACGGCGGAACAGAGTTCGGACTCAACAACACAGGTCGCCATGGTGGACAAGGTCAACCAGGATGATATCAAGGTTCGGGTCATAGAAGGTTCGCTGGTTGCACTCGTGACCAAACAGTTCAACACCGAAATCCCAGATGACGAACCCCAGCTTGACCTCGAAGAGGACGCAGAAGACATAGAGATGGTCGACACCACCTGCAACATGGTATATGTGTTACCCGCAAAGTACGCTCTGCGAGTCGCTGCACAGGAGTGTACAGAAGCCGAGAGCAGTAGCGAGCAGCCTCTCCAGATCACCTCAGCTGCTACAACTCTAGTGGAAGAAGCGGTGCTCCTTGAGATTGAAGATGCTAATAGCAAGAGTCTGTTCATGAGCTTCACAAGACCAACATCTGCCATAGTCCAGCACATGCGACCACTGTATATCACAGCCGAGATTAGCGGCACCAAAGTTAGCAAAATCATGGTCCATACTAGGGCCGCGGTCAATGTCATTACTACCAGAACCATGCAGCTTGGAATCAAGAAAGAACAGATCCAGTCTACGTCCCTTACGCTCAAAAACTTCGCGGGGACAGTTACAAAGACGTTGGGTCTTTTGTTCTTGCGCATCAAGGTTGGTCCTGCAAAAGGAGTTTATGCTTTCTTTGTAACGGACTGCTACGCAGCATACAACGCTATTCTGGGCTGAGATTGGATTCACCGGAGCTACTGTGTTCCTTCAACTCTCCATCAGGAACTACTCATGTGGAACAGGGTTACTGACAAGGCCGAGGTAATCAAGGCTGATCCTCGCCCATTCCCTGTATCCGTGAACTATGTAGATGCCAGGTACTACTTGGAGCCAATCACTCCATTGCAGGTCAGTGGCATCGACAACAAGGGCCACTCCACAGGGGTGACGGCCTCTGAATTGGCACAGTGGGGGCTCACGCTCGCTAAGGAAGACATGGAAAGGCCTGGCCACGCTGTGCCCAATGTCCCCAATAATTAATGGATTATGACCTTCTAGCGGAAGGGATAGAGGCCTTTCATTCTTTGTACGAGAGACTTTCCTCGTACTTGGTGGAAAGAGAGGCCTATGACAGAATCGCGACCTTTGGAAATTATAAACGTAGAGTTCCCTGACCATGAGGAGGAAGAAGTGGAGATTCAACTTGCCCCATCAGCATTGGATGATACCCATCCAAAGGTCCGGGACCCTACTGAAAAGGTCAATCTCGGAACAAGCGAAGAGCCTATGGAAGTGGCTATCAGTGCTTATCTGGAGCCTAGCGAGAAACATAGGCTCATTGACTTATTGCTTGAGTACAAGACTGCTTCGTGGAAAAGTATGAAGATATGCCAGGCCTATCACCAGACTTGGTATGCCACCAGCTGCCAACGTTGCCTGATAAGAGGCCTGTGAAGCAAGAACAGCGACGGATGAACGAAGATACCCAAGTTCTGGCCAAAGCGGAAGTGGAAAAGATGCACAAATCTGGCATCATCAGGGTGGCCAAATACAATCAGTGGCTATCCAATATAGTGCCTGTTCGCAAGAAGAATGGTAAGATGAGGGTCTGCGTTGACTACAGAGACCTTAATCTAGCTACTCCTAAGGACGTTTACCCCATGCCGGTCACGGACATGCTGGTAGATGCAGTTGCAGGTCACGAACTATTGTCCTTCATGGACGGAACCGCAGGATATCACCAGATCTCGGTCGCGGAGGAGGACAGACATAAAATCGCGTTCCGTTGCCCAGGGTTCGCGGGAGTTTTTGAATATGTGGTCATGCCCTTTGGACTGAAGAATGCAGGCGCCACCTATCAGAGAGCTATGAACCTAATCTTCCACGACATTCTTGGGAAGATTTTAGAGGTTTACATTGATGACGTGGTCGTGAAATCTAAGAAGCGAGGGGCTCACATAACTGACCTCAGGAAGGTATTTGAGCGCATGAGGCTACACAAGCTTAAGATGAACCCCGCTAAGTGTGTTTTTGGAGTGCAAGCATGTGACTTTCTGGGCTTTATAGTCCACCAGCATGGTATAGAGGTCCTCGAGGACAAGGCCAATGCTGTCATTAACGCCTCCCCTCCGCGGATGAAGAAAGAACTACAGCGTTTGTTGGGCAAGATCAACTTCCTGCGACGTTTCATCTCAAACTCTGCCGGCAAAATTCAACCCTTCTCTCCATTACTGAAGTTGCAAGGGCAGACAGAATTTGTTTGGGAACCTAAACACCAAGAGGCTTTTGATACAATTAAGGCCTATTTAGCGAGCCCGCCAGTGCTTGTTCCTCCTCGAGCCGGGTTCCCACTAAAACTGTATATTTCAGCGGCTGAGGCATCCATTGGTAGCTTGCTCGCTCAGGATGATGAGGAAGGCGTAGAACATGCCATATTCTACCTCAGCAGGACACTCACAGACTGCGAGACCAGGTACACTGTCACACCCCAACTCAGGGATTTTTTTTTTTTTTTTTTTTTTTTTAGTTGAAGTTATGACTTGTACTAAAGAATAGAAACATAATAAAAAAAATTTGTAGTCCATTTGAATCAGATTTGAAGTACTGAAAGAAATAACCAAGTTGCATTTCCAGCAAAATTACTAATGCAAAAAGCTAACTTCATGGTGACATAAATCCTTTGTATGAATTCCAAAAAGGAAAAGGTTTGTTTCATTTGAAACATGGGGATGTCTAGTTTTGAAATGCTGGTGCCTCCAAGCATGATTGAATAGAAAGCTAGTAAAAGAAATACAAAGAACATGACAGTGCTGCTGTCTTTGAAAAAAAACATGCAACAGACCTGTAACTTTGAAAAAATCATAACTAATTCTAAAAAAAATCGTTTTCAAGAGATTCCAATTTTGAAATGATCTTTAGGATGTCTACTGTAACTTTAATGAAGACACCAACTCCAAATACCCAACTAAAATGTACAGTTTTTAGTAAAAAGGCAACTACATCAAAAGCTCAGAAACACAATTGCAGATCTTTGCTCTACCTTGAATTTAACCAATGAATTTTAAACATAAGAGCTGGAAAATAATGAAACCAATCAAAGAACTTAGAATCAATTAAAAGACATAACCGATAGCATGGATTATGGAAAAAGAAGAAGAAATTTATAATACAACAAACACAATTATATGGATTACAGTACAAACTTTCTTGATAGTTCATTATTCCCACAGAAATTTCAAACCTATACTTCAAAGGCAAACTACAAACTGGCATCCTTTGCTCTTATTCTAGGAAACTAAATAAAACAAGTCTCACACTTCCTTCATATTAATCACAAGCTCTTCAAAAGGGAAAATTAAACTTCATGTTCAGTACCTGCAATATTTAATAGGGGTGAGCATCAATAGCTCAGTAGGAGGCTAAGCCTCTTTAAATAAACAACACAAACCAGTAACAATCAAAACAGTAATACATGGATGTATGCAATGCTATTTTCATCTATTACCTGTTAACTCACATGCCAAGACACCAAGAGTCTACATGTCCCATACCATGTAATTTACCTTTTTGAGGTGACTCCAGATGAAATAACATATGAATTAACCCCATAACCCAAACCATGATTCCCTTTTTGCTAGTCATCTTACTTAATCTCGATCACCAAAATCATACAGCTCTATTAGCCCACCTGAAATTTGGTCCTCACGGATTAAGCTCAACTACACAAAAGAATACTCCCACATATTTCATTCCCATTCTATTCTATCAAAACCATGCCTCAAACTTCATGAACATGCTAATGAAACAATATGATAAACAACAGATAACACCCATTAACTCAACCATCAATCAAATTTCATAACTGAATTCACATATAGCAACACAGCAACCAAACAAATTAAATAGAGGTTTCCCCAGATCCCCCTACCTTGTTTCGGAAATTAATTTATACTTCTCAGGTTCCTCCTTAGTCTCAAAATTTCTCCTTCCCTCACTCCCTTTTTTTTGTAAACAAATATAGGGGAACTCAATAAAGAAAGTAGAACAAACCTGGATATTTATAGTGGATGGCAAAGAGGTCAGATTTTAATTCTAGATAAGCACAAGAGAGAGTAGATTTGGATGCCAACACTATCGGCTTCCTCTATGTTTTGATAAGGACTGCCACCTCCTGGTTCTAGGTCTCCACCACATGCTTCTAGGGATCCACCTCCTGCTTCTAGCTTTGATGACTCACAACTCTGGTAACTGACTCTCCAAGGCTCTTCAGCAACATCGACACCTCCAGCTTCTAAGATTATTCTTATCCAGGTAGTCTATCGTAGTGGTACTGATCCTTTGGTTTAGGTGGAGTGGTGCTTGCAAAGAGAATCAAAATAGGGGAGGAAGACGATGAAGGTAGCAAACGAGGGTTTTGAGATTGGTTTGTCGTTTAAACGACATCCAACAGAAGTATAAATCAATTGGTCTTGGGAATTTAAAATTGACTTGGGTTTTTTTTTTTAAAATAAATAAATAATACAAATAATGGGCTGGTCTAAAAATATAGAGATAGCACATATACTTATATATATCTAAACAACACGTCTTGGTGATGTGTGTGTGTGTATATTTATATATATCACACCATAAAACAAGTATACATATATACACGCCCAAAATTAAGAATATAAATTAATACTCAAGCAAAAATAATAATATTCACTATATCTTACTTTCTTAATATTATTAAAAGTATAGGTCGTTACATACACTCCTATGGAAAAGTTGTGTCTCACATTGTACTTCTCAGCATGCAAGTTGCGACATTACATGTTATCCTTTACTACTTGCATTATTGCGCAAACGGATCTCGTCAAGTACATGTTGTCGCGCCCTATTCTGCGAGGTCGCATTGGCAAGTGGGTGCTCGCTCTATCAGAATTCTCACTGCAGTACGTTCCCCAGAAAGCAGTGAAGGGACAGGCTATTGCCGATTTTCTGGCCCATCATCCTGTGTTGGAAGTCCCTGCGGTGCGCGATTTAGAAGTGGCTACTGAAGCCATAGAACGCCCAGACTTGGCTTGCATACCAGAATATGCTATGCTATACCAAGCCATAGTTTCACTCCAACCCTGGGTACTATATTTCAATGGCTCCAGAACAGATACATTGGCAGAGGCAGGAGTAGTTTTAAAGAATCCGGCCGGCGATCGGTTCTCCTATTCTTTCCAGTTAGAGTTCTGTTGCACTAACAGCCAAGCAGAGTATGAGGCCCTTATTATAGGCCTAGAGGTATTGCTGGAACTAGGTGTTCGAGATGTGCAGGTTCGCGGGGACTCTTTGCTTGTGATCAACCAGCTTCGCGAGAAATTCAGATGCACGAGTTACCTTCTTGCACCATATTTGGATCGTGCTCTGGAATAGCTGAACCAATTTACAGACGTGGACTTGGAACACATTCCTCGCGAACGCAACTTCGCGGCCAATGAGCTTGCTCAAATGGCTACAGGCATTACTTTGAAATATGGCGTTCGCGAGCGCATTCTAAAAGTTGAGCGCCGCACGCTGCCTATGTGGTTCGCGCGACCTGATCCACCTAACGAACCAACAGTGGCTGTTCTGGATCCTATAGATGTGGATTGGCGGATCCTTTTAATCACCTACCTTAAATAGCCAGACTCTTCTACTAATAGGAAAATACGTTTTCTCGCGCTTAACTTTTTCCTCCGGGATGACGAGCTGCGTCGGCGCGGAGAAGACGGTATTGACTTCAAATGTGTCTATGGCCACAAAGCGAAGCGTTTAATGCGAGAAGCGCATGCGGGCGTATGTGGAACCCATCAAGCGGGTCCAAAGATGAGATGGTTAATCCGGCAACATGGGTTTTATTGGCCCAGTATCTTGAAAGACTGCGTCGCGTTCGCGAAGGGTTGTCAGGACTGTCAAGCCCATGGACCTGTCCAGCACATTCCTAATATTCCCATGCAGCCAATTATCAAGCCCTGGCCTGCGCGAGGATGGGCGCTAGACTTGATTGGCATGATTCATCCACATTCGTCTCTCCAGCATAAATTCTTCATTGTCGCTACTGACTTCTTTACCAAGTGGGTAGAGGCTGAGCCTTTAAAGGAAGCCTCAGGTGCTACCATTCGCCAATTCGTATTTCATAATATTGTTTGCAGGTTTGGTATTCCTGAAGTGTTGGTCTCAGACAGGGGGGCAGCATTCATGAGACGCGATATGCAGGAGCTCGCTACCGACTTGGGTATTTAGTTGGTCCACTCTACCCCTTATTACGCTCAATCCAACGGTCAAGCAGAGGCCAGTAACAAGATTAGGTGTCGCAAAGAGATCACAACCAAAGCCCTTATCCGTAAGGCAAGAAGTCCTTTTCCGAAAGGCATAGAAAAGAACCTTGTGACGAGGTTGGTGCTCTCCTCGTCCACATCGTTTGGTCAAGAAGTTAGGTCAAGGGACTCCCCGACGACTGCACCCCACGGTGCTGGCACGCTCGCGCATTCAAAAGAGACAGTTTGTACCAGACTGGTTTTGGAGCCAAACAATTGGTACACTTTGTGCTCAGCATAATGTGGTCTCATGGTTTCCCAAAGGACAATGAAGGCTTATCAGGGTTGTTATCAAGAAGCATGGCCTACGTTTCAAACTTTCAATGATCCAATTTTGGGTGTGACGAGAATAGCCACACTCTTTTCATAACATCTAGGCACTAATCAAGGGTTCAGGTTGAATTGGCCAAACTGAAGATCAACTTCCATTCCAAACTAGGGTGATTCATAACTCGCATGATTTAAACTATATTATTTTGGGGAATAAGCCTTTGATCAAGGCCTAACTATAGCAATTATTTTCTGCGACATAATTGTTCAAATGGAATTGTGGAAGGAATAAATTAACTGAATTACAGTTTGGTGAGTTGTATGTGCCTATGTGGTAATTGATATCACAATTAAATATTATCGAATTTGGTCTTTTTAGCATTGTTTAATCTTAACTACCTTTCAAAAAAAAAAAAAAAAAAAAAAGATCTTAACCACCATATCATATGTTGCTTCATCGAGCTTATCATATCATCGTTATGGTGACATTCCTGGAGACAATTTGGATTAGCTCCAATTTACTTTTGTTGTCAATAGGCTTATTACAAGCCATCGTTGCATGTGTTTTGGTACATTTTGAACATGGGATGAAAAATGACGTTTGTCTTTCTGCTGGTTGACTTTCAGATGTTATTGAGATTGTCGGGATTATTCATTAGTTATAGCCTATAGAAATAGGTGATTAATTTAGTTGGAGTTTGGCTTATTCAGCTCAAGGTATCTATAACCACTCATGGAGGTTAGGTCTTAGGTCCCCCTTTATTGTATGCTTTCTGTTTTCTTTTTTTTTCAAATATGCTTTCTGGTTGATTGAATGAATTTCTTTTTTCCTTTCAAAAAAAAATGTAATGACATAATAAAATGTGGTAGACTTAAAAAAATAATGACAGAGACTTTAAACAACCTAATTTGCTCACTGTACTTACCAATGTTCTAATATCGCTAGGCGGTAGGGAATTAGAAGAGCACATAGTCGGATGTCTATTTTATTTTTATTTTATTATATACATAAGTGCAGTTAAAACAAAAACTATATTTAGGCTCTGTTCGATATTGAAGTTTCATGAGAATTTCTGCTTATTTGAATTGTTTTGGGCTTTCAGTCAGTTTGATTTTTTTTTTTTTTTTTTGGTTGAAAGAATAGATAATTTCATTACTTATCCATAGCCAGAAGGCACATACATCAATCGTTGTCTTATACCAAAGTCATAGATGACACAAGACGCCAAACAAATTGACAGGTAACCCTGATTGCAAACAAAATTAGCTCACTTATTGGAGCCTAAAACAAAAGGACCCAAACTCTCACTACCTAACTCTCCCAAATAGTAAATCTAGTCGCCTAGAGACCTTAATTGGTGTACAAGTACAACCTCAGAGAAATTGAGAATTAAGCTGACAAAAACCAAAGTCCATTTGAAAGACAAAACTAAAAAACAAAGAAAATAATTTTCCTTTCCCTTAGAATTAGGGCTAACCCAAAGAGATCAAAGACTTGACCTAAGGCCAAGGTCGGAGGAGTGGATGATATTCATGATTCATTCTTCTACCTATGTGGTCGGCTTTTGTCTAAGAAGGTGGTGGTGATCCCGTCGTTCTCGGCAGCGATCTCCAATGTTTGGAGATTAAAGGAGAGAGTCTTGATCCGGTAAGAGGCGGATGACATCTTCGTCTTTCAATTCAAGGAAAGGGAGGTGAAGAATCGGGTCCTTGCTGGGGGTCCATGGTTTTACAATAACTCCATGCTGCTGCTGGCCGATTATGATGGCATCTCTGCTCTTGAGGCGGCGCCGCTACACCACCTTAAGGTTTGGGTGGTAGTGAAGGGATTGCGCATTGCTATGCGTAATGAGAAAGCTTTAACATTAATCGGACAAGCGTTAGGGGATGTCGTTCTGGTTGATCAAGGAGCGGTGCAGAGAAAGGACCCGGCCCAGAGGATTCGGGTGATTCATGATGTTCGCCGGAGGATTTGGGCACGGCGGTGGTTTGAGTTTTCATCGTCGGTTTCGGTGATGTTGGAGCTGCATTATGAGAAGTGCCACGGGCATTGTGCTGCATGTGGTTTCTTCAATCATGGCGATGGGTTGATTGGGCTGCAATATGCTGGGTTGGGCCGCATGGCTGACAAGGAGGTTGGGCTTTCTGCTGGGCTTGGATCTGCTGGGAAATGACCAAAGTTGGATTTGGGTTATGAAAATAGCCCAAAGTTGGCTTTAGGAGTGAAAAAGAAGAGTTTCAAGCCTAATTTGGCAATTATACCTCGGGAATTTCAACTTGGCGAGTTGGTAGAGATCCTGATCTCGATTGCGCCAGCTCCAAAGTAGAAGGGTCGTCCTTCTAGATGCCGAATTAAAACTCCTGAATCAAAAGGTAATACTGCAAATATGGAATTAAGCTCCAACTCATATGAGAAGGAGCTACTTATTGTTTAGCTGTTTTGGCGAGGGTTTTAAGCCGGTGTTAGTGTGATCAAGTTTCTAGCTATGAGCCTTTCTATGACGTTTCTTGTTCCTTGCTTGTACCACAATTGCGTGATTGGCAAGTGATGGCTAGTTGAATGATTTCTTTCCGTAGGAGGCGAAGCTTTGCCATGTTTGGATAGGCTTTTTGCTTAATTGTGAGCTTCCCAATGCTGTTAATTAGTTTACTTTAGCTTGGATAGGTTTTACCAGATTTTCTTGTCGGAATTCTTTTGTAAGTTTTGTAAGCTATGACCATTTGACTGTTGATTTTTGAATAACAATCAACTTCTATTTCAAAAGAAAAGGATCCAAAATTAAAATACAAACAATTGCATGCGAGCGCAACCATAAATCCATAATGGTATGCGCAAGGGAGGTTCAAGATGGCAAAATATATGAATATCCAAACATACTTCTAAATGTTTTATCGACATAGCAAGCACTACTACATCCCACCATTGAACACGCTCTTAGAGTCTAGACCCAATTAAATTTGTTTCTCAACACTGACCGACCTAGTTACATCACATGGGCTTCGCCATCAAAAACTGAAATAAAAGAATTCACATGCTCTGATCGAAGATCCCCACTAATTCCATATCATCATCTCGGCTATACGTCGGCTAGTCTCAAGAGATCTGAACGCGTTCAAAGTGTATGTTCCCACTACTCCACTACACAAAGTCAGTCTTCCTTCCCAGGCCACGTTGAGAATTTCATTTTTGCCTTCAATGTGGAAACACGTATAGTACACACGCAATTAGTCAATAGCATAGATCCAAGAGATCGAACCCAGCTATATATACAACTAGGGGGCTAACGGCTTTTAGTCCATATACAAAACTAAACCAACTGAACTCGTCGTCATGGCAAGTCTTGCTTACAACTGTGTTTTACTCCTTGTAACCGTTCTCAGTTTCAGCCCAGATAGATGCTTCTGTGCTGCTCACCAATCCAAACCAGAACACAAGGCGGCCTTGTTTGTGTTTGGGGACTCGCTCTTTGATTCTGGGAACAACCAATACCTCAATAGTAGTAGCGGTATGGGACCGGCAACAACTAAGCTGCCGTACGGAGAAACCTACTTCAAGCACGCCACTGGTCGGGTTTCCGATGGCCGCATTGTCCCCGATTTTATTGGTAAGAAAAATCAATTAATTTCAGTTACCAACAATATGTATGTCGAAGAACATAATTAAGATGTGAATATATAATGTGAATTAAATAGGTACTATTTGTTAATTGGTTTTCTTTATTACTGGCTGCAGCTCAGTTTGCAAAGCTTCCTATGCCACCACCATATCTGCAACCTGGTGCACATCACTTTACAGACGGGGTCAATTTTGCTTCTGCCGGAGCTGGTGTTCTTCCCGGAACTTTCGCCGGAGCGGTGAGTAACCTTATGGATGAAGGATAATATTCATATTAGTTTCTTGTATTGAAGGATTACCATGTTAGGATTGGTTCCATAAATTTGGGGATCTTGCTTATATTTCAATAACAAATAAATAGGGGAAAATGCCTAATAGCATCGGTGGTTCAATTAAGTAATTAATCATTTACCATATTGTTGTGTAAAACGAATACTTTATTCAGTAGATGAACAATATTGTTTGATTTTCCAGATAGACTTTCCTACTCAATTGAGCTATTTTAAGGCCATGGAGAAGACACTGAGGCAGAGACTGGGTGATAAGGAAACCAAGAAGTTGCTGGGCAGAGCTGTTTATTTGCTCAGCATTGGAGGAAATGACTACTTTAGCTACGCTTCTAAAAACCCAAAAGCTCTACAGATCTACAAGAGACAGTATGTAGCAATGGTGCTCAGAAACTTGATCAGTGTGCTCAAAGTAAGAACATGCATCTACTATTCTGCAATGAAACACTTAGATTAGTTCTCTTTACCAACATATTTACTATTTTGGTTTGAACGTATTGACTAATTAAACTTTCATGTTTTAGGAAATATATAATTTAGGAGGAAGGAAAATTGCATTTCAGAATGTAGGACCTCTGGGATGCGTACCGGCAACAAAAGCAATGAATCCTGCACTCGGTAGTAAATGTTCTGACGAACCATTAACACTAGCCAGACTCCATAACAGAGCTCTATTCATTGCCTTCAAGAAGTTAGAGAAGAGCTTACCAGGATTCAAATTCTCAATATTCGACTACTACAATGCACTTGGGGACAGAATCAACAACCCTTCAAAATATGGTACGCTTATCATTCACAACACTGAACTTTGACCGTGTATCAATTCATCATATATACGAACTCATGCATGTTTAGCAACTAAATTGATTGGGACAAATTAGAGTTCGGGTACTAAATTTACTTGATGTTCAGTTATAATTAAAAAGCTAGTAATTTTAAGTTCTAATATTTCTTTTGGTTGTTGTACTGTGAAGGTTTCAAGGATGGAAAGGCTGCTTGTTGTGGCAGTGGAGCATATAGGGGGTCTAATTGTGGCGGTGGGAGGAACGGGACAGCATATGAACTATGCAGCAATCCCAGTGAGTATGTGTGGTTTGATGGAGCTCACACAACTGAAAGTGCCAACCACCAACTAGCTGAACTTATTTGGAATGGACCACAAAATATCACAGGGCCTTACACTGTGAAAAAACTATTTGAGCTTGCTTAATTCTATTACTAGGTAATAAGGTTATGAGTTGGGACTTTACTTAGCCATCTTTGATTGTTGTACTAAGGCTGACATGATTGCATATCAGCTTCTTTAGAAATTTGCCTTCAGAGGATTTTGTAGATGTCATATTGTAAATCTCAGCCTCTCACATAATAATATAATTACTTTCAGCTGAGCTATATATGAATACGAGCGACTTAATCCTAAATATTTAGAATTCTCCATAGTAATACTATCATTATTTTTTGAATTAGTATGCGTGCCAACGTGTAATAATTGATCTAACAACTGGCCTGATCCAAAATCTTCTTGATGTAAGAGTACTTTATGCAACATTGTCAACTCAAACTTTTGGCGCGAAGAAAAATAGTACCATAGAAACAATGTTATTCTCAGTTTAGCCATGTTGGGAGCCTATAATTAAACACATTGGTAGTGTTTTTATCTCAAAATGTTTTAATGTTCTTAATTTCCAAAAGTTGTAGAATGTCAATGACCCGAGCAAAGTCCTCCTTAATTTCGGGAAAATCTAGAATTTAGAAACAAATTGTAACAGATAAAACCACCCGATCACTACGTGGTCGTAGGGTCAAATTCTTGGTTTGTGTTCAAGATAATTGTATTCGATGACTTGCCTCCTCCTTCTGTACCTCCAGTAAATTCAACTTTGATGGCGAACTCGGATAAACTTGCCAAAATATTCTTAAAGGTCTCCTAGACTTCTATTGTTGTTGGCTAAAGAAACATCGCTAAGTTACGAAATAGTGTTTCAAGGTTTAGCTACAAGTTTAAACAAATTACTTTTCAGACAATTGTATGTGTTTGTGATTCAAGTCATTATCGAGTATTTGAACACAAAATGTTCATCGATCACAAAATGTTCATCGATTAGGGACTAAAATCCTTATCAGAGACATAATCTTCTTGTCCACTTCCGGTTCCAAATAGTGAAGCATGTCTTCTCCTAGGCTAATAGGTTGCCGGAAATATGCTTCTAGGTCCTGGGTCAAAGAGAGGGTGAAGCAAAATAATAAAACAAGCAAGAGTTTTAATTCTTCGAAACTAAAATTTTTCATTGAAATTTTTGTAATTTAATTTTACCCATTTTGTTTGAAATCAAAAATATCTCTGAAACTAGTATTTGAATATCAATATTTGTTAAAGGAAAATCACATTATGTGTCTTTGTCAAAGTAACTGACGAAGAGTGAATCAAGGAATTGCAATTACAGCTCAATCAACATTATTGTAATTAATGTTTCCGCTGTAATTCTATCTCTATATAAAAGGACTATGAAATGAAATGAGTAGACCAATTCTCATTTTACTTTTACATGTTATCATCACGAGAGCCCTAGCTTCGAGAAAAAAAAAAACCGAAACCCTAGAAGAGAAAACAAACTTTCTCTTCTTCCTGCCGCCAAAAAAAAAAATCTCTCCCCGGCCGCGAAGCCCCACAGCCGGCCAGATCTTCACCTGCCAAACCTTCACCGGCTTCCTCGTCCCTCGTTCGGACCGCCAGCCCACACAGGCCTCCATCACTGTTTCTTCACTCCGGCATCGCTGCCCATATCAGTTTCTTCACTCCAGCGACGTTGCCCAGTCCCGGGCGTCGATTGCCCAGTTCCCGGCGTCGTTGCAAGTCACCCAGATCAGTTTCTTCACTCCGGCGACGTGGCCCAGTCCCGGCGTCGATTGCCCAGTTCCCGGCGTCGTTGCAAGTCACCCAGACCATCGGTTTCCTCTTATTCAGACCGCCATCTGCAAACCAGAGGAAGAAGAAGAGAGAAAACAAAAAAAAAAAATGGTGCGTGACCCGGCCCAAATGAAAAAAAAAAAACAAAAGGAGGCCTACCCGGTGACACAGCCCAGCAAGAAGAGGAGGAAAAAAAGAGAAGGGGAAGAAGGCCCCGGCCCACTGCTGGAAAAAAAAAAAAAAAAAAAAAAAAAAAACAATTGCTACGCACGCCTGCTAGGGCTGTCAATGGGTCATGTCAGGTTGGGTTCGTGTTGGGTCAAGGTATTTTTCGTGTCGCAAGAGACAAACCCAAACCCAACCCATTTAATAATTGTGTCAAAAAATTAAACTCAAACCCAACCTATTTATTAAACGGGTTACCCGTTTCCAACCCTAACCCGTTTTCCAACCCGCTTAACTCATTTAATAAATAGGTCGTATAGTGTTAGACAAAATGACTCATTGAAAGGTTAACAATGCTACCCGTTTAACTAAAAAAATGCATAAATTGATTAAATGCGCTAAAAACTCCACAAGACGAAGAATATAAATAATTATATGTAATTCATAAATAATTAAATCAAATAATTATAAAGCAAAATATTTCAAATTGTTTAATCCTATGATCACATACTCCCAATGTCCAAAATTTCAAGAAGAAGTACAGCATAATTGGGTTATACGGGTTCACTTCGTGTTGACGGGTTGACCCGTGGCCACCCATTTATTAAATGGGTCATGGCGGATTGACCTACGACCGACCAACTTTTTAATCGTGTGGGTTCAACCCGCTTTATTTCGTGCGGGTTTCGAGTCGTGTTATCGGGTCGTGTCGGAATTGACAGCCCTAACGCGTGCGCTAGGATCGTTTTATCTTCTCGAAACCAAGTATGTTCTCTTTTACTTACTCCGGTAAATTGTGGAATCAGCATGCCTTTAATACTATATTGTTTATGTTTTATTATGAAATTTTGAGCATACTTTGTGAATTTTATTTATGCTTATATAATTACGCCTACGCATGCCTTTATATTATGTTATTGTTTATATTTTATTTTGAGCATGCCATATATATTTTGTTATATATTATTTGTGAAATTTGAGCATGTTGTAATTTATATTACGATCCCCTATAATCGTTTTTAATGTGGAATTCTAAAACATGTTGTAGCAAGTTTTACTATTGCTTACTGCCCTATATAATTGTTTTATTTAGAATGCTACATATAAATTGTTTTTTGCCATGATAATGAAAATTTATGCGCATTATAAATACATACTTACCGTGATAAAACATTTTCACATAGCATCAAAAAAAAAAAATGTGACCATTACGAATCTTGATCTTGAAATCTAATTCATATTTTTGGAAAATAATTCACGTGGATGCATTTATGACTGCGTAATGTATATCTTCTCTCTTGTTTATGTAGATGGCTGATCCAACTCAACCTGAATTTGACATTTTGGACTTAGAAGGACTTGAATACCATCGTTGGGTTTCTGATGTGGAAACCGCCTTTGTGGCAAAAGACTACACTGCCACCATTACCGACCCCAAAGACGATGTACCGTCTAATAAGGTGAAAGCAAGTGCCTTAATGTTTCTAAGGCGACATATTGATCTTAGTCTACGCTGGGAGTACCTTCAGTTAAAGACACCTAAAGAACTGTTGGATGCCCTTAAGGGACGTTTTGGGAACATTCATGACACTTTTTTCCCAGAACTGACCGTCCAGTAGAATGAAAACCGCTTACTTGACTACAAAATGGTCAATGACTTCAACAAGGACATGTTGCGCCTAAAGACACGTCTCAATTTCTGTGGAAGAGAACTCACAGAAGATGATATGATCCGGAAGACTCTTTCCACTTTTCCTACTTCAGCAGTTATACTAGCGAACCAATATAGGCTGGAGTATGACAACAAAAGAATCACAAGTTCACAACCTTCAATAAGCTGATCAACCTACTGCAAGTGGCTGAGAGGCATAATGAGGTTCTTTTGAACAACAATGCTATGCCCATGGGGACAAAGAAAATTCTCGAGGCTAATTATGGCAAAGTGAAAGGTGGAAAGAACCCCAATGCAAAGGGGGTTGGATGTGTTGATCCCTACCCACGTGGCAACAATGAGTCACGTGGTAAGGGAAGTAGGAGTCGTGGTATGGGCCGTGGAGGTCGTCCCAATGTATGGCGCAGAGATGGTGGTGCTGGCCCTAGTGGTCCTGGAAACAAGGTACAAAAGGCACCGAAGAACCCTTCAGTCAAAAAGGAAAGAGTTGGCAATGAACCATGCTATAGGTGTGGAGTTACTAGGCATTGGTACAAGAATTGCCAAGCAAGCAACAGAGTAGAAGCCACTTACAAGAGGTATAGGGAGTCTAAAGAACAAGAGGCTCACTATATGGAAGAAGAAGGTCATGACCCAGACATCAACCTCACAATTGCAAACTTCAATGGCAACAAGGAACTTGCTCAGTCAATAGATGCTCCAGATTTTAACTGATCTGCTTTATTTATCTTATTTTCCAAAGACAGTTGTGAAGGCATAATGCCTCATTTTTAATTAGACTATTTCTTGGTCTTAAAGTTTATTTAAATAATGGTTTGATGAATTATATTTCTGAACAAGACCTTGATTTGATTATCGTTGGCTTATTAAAAAAATTTGAATTTTATTTTGAAGCATTGAATTTATTCGATTTTATTTACTACACTTATTTACATGGTTCGAAATAGTACTATAAAGATGTAAAGCAATACATCTAGAAAAAAAAAATTAGAATGAAAAGATTATCATTCTACCTAAAATAGAAATACTCTAAAGAATTTGAGATATATCTTTGGAATTAATTAATAATACCTCCCATTTACTTGTAGGAATGAATCGAGGAGAACTTGAGTGCTTAGTTGATAGTGGGACTACCCACACCATATTAAGGAATAGGCAATTATTCATTGAATTAATAGCCTATAATTCCTCTGTGACTACGATGATTGGATCATCACAAGTAATAAAAGGGCGAGAAACTGCCAAATTTTTGCTGCCTAATGGCACAATGTTTAAAGTCACAGACGCTCTGTATGCACCAAGAGCTAATCGAACCTTGTTAAGTTTCAAAGATATTCATGCCAACGGTTATCATGTAGAAACACACTGTGAGAATGGAACCGAATACCTTTATATTACCTCTAATGAATGTGGAAGGAAACGCATTTTAGAGAAACTAATGAGTCAATCTAGTGGACTATACCTCACTACTATTCGGATCATTGAATCCTATGCTGTCTCATTAATCATCAATGTAGAGAATCCATCTCATGAGATTGTCTCTGATTATAGTTATGTCCATGAATCAATACTGGAGGACGCTTTGATGTTTGAAATGATTCCAAAGAACAAAGAAATCTCAATGGATTATGAGAGTGCGTATGAGTTGATGGAAAGATCTTCCATACACATTGATGATGTATTTGCAAACACTGTGCTCAAGAAATCATAGAGCACGATGATATCGAACCACGCTCTGTTGTATAATGTCAACAAAGAGCAGATTGGCCTAAATGGAAAGAAGCAATCCAGGCAGAACTAGATTCTCTGGAAAAGAGACAGGTATTTGGTCCGATAGTGCTAACCCCACCAATTTAGCATGCAGGACATAAATGGGTCTTTGTCAGAAAGCGTAATGAGAAGAATGAAGTTCTGAGGTACAAGGCTCACCTTGTGGTGCAAGGTTTCTCACAACGCCCTGGAATTGACTACGAGGAGACATACTTTCCCGTAATGGACGTTATAACGTTCCGCTACTTAGTTAGCGTGGTAGTTTTCGAAGGATTGGAAATGCAGCTCATGGATGTGGTTACTGCATATCTCTATGGGGATCTTGATTCAAAGATACATATGAAAGTGCCTGATGGCCTTACATTACCCAAATCAAGTGACTCTAAACCACAGAGTGCGTTTGCAATTAGGTTGAAACGCTCACTTTACAGATTGAAACAATCCGGGCAGATGTGGTATACTCGTCTAAGTGACTACTTGATTGGGAAGGGATATAAGAACGATGAATTATGCCCCAGCGTATTTATAAAGAAAACAAGTTCCAGATTTGCAATTGTAGCTGTATATGTCGATGATATGAACATAATAGGTACTCTTGATGAAATAAGAGAAACCGCGAGCTACTTGAAATCCGAATTTGAGATGAAGGATCTTGGGAAAACTCGATTCTGTCTAGGCCTTGAACTAGAACACCGAGTTTGTGGAATACTAATCCATCAGTCTGCGTATGTCCAAAATATGCTAAGGCGATTTAACATGGACAAAAAGCATCCTGCTAGCACTTCCATGATCGGTCGAAATTTGGATTCAAAGAAAGATCCATTTCGTCCAAAGGAAGATGACGAAGAGGTGTTGGGAGCTGAAATTCCTTATCTAAGTGCAATAGGCTCATTATTGTACTTAGCCCAATGCACTCGACCAAACATTGCATTCTCAGTGAACTTGTTAGCTAGATTTAGCTCAGCGCCAACGAAGCGTCACTGGAATGGTATCAAGAACATTTTTCGATACCTAAAAGGAACCATTGACTTGGGACTGTTATTTCCCTACAGAGAGACAAGAGGGACCGTAGATGGAACTGCAATCCCTAAAGGAAATGTTGATGACGAAAGCGCCACTCACTATACCGAAACCCTAAATGATGTTTTGGTTGGTTTTGCTGATGTTGGATACCTCTCTGACCCACATAAAGGTCGTTTCCAAACTGGTTATGTATTTACCATTGGGAACACGACGATATCTTGGAGATCAACCAGGCAAACCCTTGTGGCTACCTCCTCGAACCACTCAGAGATCATTGCTCTACATGAGGCGGTTCGTGAGTGTATATGGTTAAGAGCTATCATTACACATATTCGAGGGACTAGTGGTTTGAGTTCTACCACTGAAGAGCCTGCTTGCATTTATGAAGATAATGCAGCTTGCATTGAACAGATGAAGCTGGGTTATATCAAGGGTGATAATACAAAACACATATCACCAAAGTTTTTCTACAATCAACAACAACAAGCTCTCCTTAAGATTCAAGTGAATCAAGTAAGGTCTGAGGAGAATGTGGCAGATTTGTTCACTAAATCATTGCCTAAGGTCATATTTGAGAAACATGTGAAAAACATAGGAATGCGAAGACTTTCCAAGCTCCCTTGATTAATGTAAGGATCAGGGGGAGGTGTAGACGTCAGGGCGAGTCTAATACACACATGTCATCCTCAAATGTAAAAGGTGCGTTGTGCTCTTTTCCTTCGACCAATGTGTATTTTTTGTCCCACAAGGTTTTTATTGTTACTTGGCAAGGTTTTTAGTGAGGAAACGATTCATGCACCATTTCGTCTTTGACTTGGCACAAGGGGGAGTGTTAAAGGTGTTTAGACCCAAAATGAGCATTTTGACCTGACAAGGCACGTCTTGGAGAAATTGAGCCAATGTCAGTGGCTCAAGCTATATATTGTCGAAAATTTCAAAATATATATTTAGAGGCTAAATAAAGCCTACTATGGAAGTATGGAAGCATGGAAATGAAAAGTCAACTTTAGCACATTTTCCTACTTCGGCTAGGAGAAACAGAGCTAAACAAGGAAAGAGGAGCGGAAGACTAACCAAATGAAATCTAAATGAGCTAAAAACATCTCAAGGATCATTTCTTATGAAGAGTTCTAGAGCTAGTTATGAGTGGAAAGCCTTCAAACAATCAGTCTAATTTTCTACATAAACAAAACTAGAAAACTGGACCTGTAAGAGGTCCAGCAGAGTTTCCGGCCCAACCACTATACCAAAATCTCTGAAATTTTACCAGGATGATCTACACTCATAGTGGAACATTTGTTATGAAGAAGTCACGGTAAAAATCTGAATTCTTGATGGAGATATAATTGAAGGAATAAAGGAGCCGAAAGTGCTTCCTTATCTCCAAAATTCATCATTCCTTATCTCCAATTATGCTTCCTTATCTCCAAAATTCATCATTCCTTAGCTCCACTATCATTTGTTTAAGGCCAACCACTTTGGCATGGTAGCCTATAAATAGAGGTTACAAAGAAACACTTCAACACACAATTCATCAACAACAATCTCTAAGATTATCCAAGCCTCTCTAAGAGCAACTCCTCTCCTTCTCTTACCGATGATCACACTCCAGTCCTAGTCTTCTCAAGAGCCGACTGTCAGTGCCACCAAACCCTCTGTCAATGTGCTTCGGTCCTAGTCTCCTCGGGAGCCGACTGTAGTACCGCGACCACAACGGTTACGAAACTAGCTAAGCAAGGGTAACGCCCTCGCAAACCAGCTAAGCTAAAGTCACGCTTTGGCAAGTTCTCCTCACTTCCTAGTGGTTCTCGCTCTGCTCGATCTACAACATCGAGTATCGATTGTGATTTTGAAGAAGCTCAGCAAAAGTCCTCGCCACAAGGCACAAAGAATCCCACGACGAGGTTGGTGCTCTTCTCGTCCACAATCGCTTGAAAGAAGTCAGGTCAAGGGACACCCCGACGACCGCACCCGAACGGTGCTGGCACGCCCGCGCAAGAAAAGAGACTGTTGACCAGCTCAAGGAAAACTGGAGCCAAACAAAAGGAAAAGCACATTATGTGCCTTCGTGAAAGTAACTGACGAATAGAGAATCAAGGAATTGCAATTACAGCTTAATCAGCATTTACTATCATTATTGTAATTAATGTTTCCGCTGTAATTCTATCCCTATATAAAGGAACTATGAAATGAAATGAGTAGACCAATTCTCATTTTACTTTTACAATATTGATTGGAATTTATCAAAATTTCAATAGACACTCCAAAATTTTGTTAACACTTTGATTTATAAATCAAAAATACCAAAATATCTATCGAAATTGAAATATTAAACCTTGAAAACTTCACCATCTGGTGTGATAAGGTTGGTCGAGCGGCTTAGCATAGAACCCTCATATCTAACGTTCGAGTCCCAACTCCCACCAATTTGTGGTAGTAGGTCTGAGGGGCTTTCAGGTTTGTGCGTCTGCAGCAGAGGATTATTTTGGGTTTGCTAGGATACCCTCATGGACCTCAACCTGAATACTGACTGGATGAATGTGCTACTAACTCGTTAACGTAACCGAAATGGTTTGTTACCTCACCCCTGATGCAATAAAAAAAATTAAAATTAAAATTAGAAAAGCTTGAAAATTTTAGAAGAGGGAGAAGCACCAAGGCCAAAGCTGGACAAAAAAGATAAAAAGAAAAGAAAAAATAATGAATATTGCAAATGGTGTTGTGAAGTACCAAAAATGACCTCGTACCAAGTAGTCAACACTCAACAACAAATAGTACCATTTACACCTTTTGTGTTTTAGTAGAGTACTTTCTACTTTAATTGTTCCTCTGACAAAGATTAAAGACACACTCACCAGTGATAAAGTTTTTAAATAGGTTGTTGCAGAACATAACCCATTTGAAATCAGACATAAAAGGATCCCCAACCGCTAGTCTCCTACTGAAGTAACTCACCATGGCCAGTCTCGGATACCTTTACTCTCTGTTACTAACCCTCGTCAATTTCGACCCAGTAAGCTTCTCTCCTCACCGATCCACACCAGAAGCAAACCACAAGGCCCTGTTTGTGTTTGGTGATTCACTCTTTGATGCCGGAAACAACCAATACCTGAATGCTAGTGTGGAAGGATCAGCAGTTATCTGGCCATATGGGGAAACCTACTTCGACCATCCCACTGGTCGAATCTCCGATGGCCGCATTGTCCCGGATTTTATTGGTAAGATGATCGGTCAGTTATGAGTTGTTGGTTTTCTTGATTAATCATTAGTTGCTTGTTTAATGGCTGCAGCTCAGTTTGCAAATCTTCCTTTGCCACCACCATACCTGGAACCTGGTGCTCATCAATTCAGTGATGGAACCAACTTTGCTTCTGCCGGAGCTGGTGTTCTGCCTGAAACTCAACCCGGAACGGTGGGTAGAGGTCACTTTCGTACTTCAGAAGTTAGTTAGGTCTATATATCTTGCTTAATCCTTAACTTAGGGTATAAGAAAGTTAGCTGAACTAGTAGTATTCTTGATAGATTCTATATCAGAATAAGTTAGTTGGTCCAATTAGGAAATCACTTCGTCACCAAAATGTTTAGTTTAAGTGGTTTTTAGTTTTATATTTTTTTTAAGAGCTGAATGTCCCTTTGATTTCCCAGATAGATCTTCCAAGTCAGTTGAGCAATTTTAGGGACATGAAGAAGTCACTGCATCAGAAATTGGGTGACAAAGAGGTTAAGAAGTTGCTGGGGAGAGCTGTTTATTTCTTCAGCATTGGAGGAAATGACTACATTAACCTCTTTTCCCAACAGCCAAAAGCTCCTCATAGCTGCAAGAGGCAATATGTAGCAATGGTGATCAGGAACTTGACCATTGTGCTCAAAGTAAGAACATCTGCTGCTCTGCAATGGAACTTGGATTTTTTTTTATGAACTGACTGAACTTCATTTTTATAGGAAATATATGATTTAGGAGGAAGGAAAATTGCATTTCAGAATGTGGCACCTCTGGGCTGCATACCTGCGGTGAAATCAGGAAATCCTGATGTTGGTAGTAAATGTCTTGAAGAACCATTAAAGCTGGCCAGACTACATAATAGAGCTCTTTCTACTGCCCTCAAGAAGTTAGAGAACCACTTACCAGGATTCAAGTACTCAATATTTGATTACTATAATGCACTTGGGGACAGAGTTAACAATCCTTCAAAATATGGTAGGGCTATTTCATTCATTGCATTCAATATGCTTTTGGCTAGCATTGCTTATTGTTGGTTCCTACACATTGGACAATTGGACCTGTTGTCTCAATTTTGGTCTCTGAACTCTAATTTAGAGACTAAATCGAGATAAACTAGAGTTTTTCGGGTACCAAAAGCGAGATTAAAAAACCCTAATTATAATTCTTGTTTTGATTGCTGAATTGTGAAGGCTTCAAGAATGGGACATCTGCTTGTTGTGGTAGTGGGGCATTTAGAGGGTCTAATTGTGGGACAGAACCATACGAGTTATGCAGCAACCCCAGTGAGTATGTGTGGTTTGATGGTGGTCATACAACTGAAAGTGCCAACCTCCAACTAGCTGAGCTAATATGGAGTGGACCTTCAAATGTGACGGGGCCTTACACTATGAAACAGCTATTTGAACAATCTTGATTCTAACAGCATATGCCCTTCAGGCCTTATGAGTCAAGGCTGCTTTGTAGTTCTAAAACCTCTTTCATTATCAGTCTCCTAAATTTGTGATTTTTAGAGGGCTTTTAGATGTTCATCTTGGAAGCCATCGAAAATTCCTTTAATTATCACGGGTTGTATATAACCATGTATTTATTGTTTTGATAGTATCTTTTTCAATCACGCCTCTGCCGGTACTTCAATCATTCTGGAAACTTGAAGTGAGGGTCTTTCCAGTCCAGACAGGACCACATTTTGTTACCGAACAACTAGTGAAGAAGACAACATTTTTCCCCACATGTGCTTCAAACTTCAAAGTTCAAAAAATATTATCTGCAATGTTTTCTTCTTCAATTACCTAGAAACGTGAAGCCACAGTCCCCCATATTTAGATTTCAGATTTAAAAAACTCAGGGAGGTTTTATTCTATAAGACCCATTTAACCCGCAATTCAATATTAATTGGTACACTTTGTGCTCAGCATAATGTGGTCTCATGGTTTCCCAAAGGACAATGAAGGCTTATCAGGGTTGTTATCAAGAAGCATGGCCTACGTTTCAAACTTTCAATTATCCAATTTTGGGTGTGACGAGAATAGCCGCACTCTTTTCATAACATCTAGGCACTAATCAAGGGTTCAGGTTGAATTGGCCAAACTGAAGATCAACTTCCATTCCAAACTAGGGTGATTCATCACTCGCATGATTTAAACTATATTATTTTGGGGAATAAGCCTTTGATCAAGGCCTAACTATAGCAATTATTTTCGGCGACATAATTGTTCAAATGGAATTGTGGAAGGAATAAATTAACTTTTTTTTTTTTAACCAAATCATTCATTCATCTCAAGCCAGAATGACACGGATACATACCTTCTCTTGCCAACTCTAGGGCAAGTCTAGGACATGGTATGCTAGCACCACCCATTAGACAACCAGTGCTCACTTATTCAGCGAGCCTATGAACTATGAACATTCTTAGTAAATAGGCACAAAAACAAAACAAAAGTGCATAGGTCCCTAAAAAAATAGGGTATAACTTAGAAAGAAAAAACTATCTAATTTAGAGGCCAAACAGACCCAATAGTAGACTGAGGGAAAACACCCAGCCCAAATTAGCAAACCCTAAAGAGCAGCCCAAAGAGACAATGCTGAACTCAAGGCCCAACCGGACTGGCCCGATCCAAACCAAGCATCTCCAATCACCCTGTAGCTCCATGAGAATAGCTCTGATGCACCGCCGCTCCACCACGCCGCCGCCACGACTTGCTGCCACAGCCCCTGCGATCCATGCCGCCGCGACCATGCCCCCGCGACCCACACCTCCTCGACCAAAGCAGCCCCCCGCGCCGCCACGAAGCAAGCAGCTATGCCGCGTCCCACGGTCCAAAGCTCCACGACCCCAACCCCCCGAGCCGGTCCCGGAAGCCTTCAACATCCAGACGCACCAAAGCTCCCTCGCCGGATCTACGCAACAAACGACCAAAGATGCCGCCCAGACCGCAACCAACCATCCGGCCAAAACCCCGAGCCAAACATCTATCCTGCAGACCAAATCCCAGGACATAGAGGTACCCGTCCGGCAGCCAGCACAGGGACAACACCAAGCAGCGAAGCCAGCGCTACCCGTGGCCGCCGTCGGACAGGAAAATTGTTTCAAGGTTTTGGGTCTCTCTTGCGGCGCTAGGGCTGAGAGAGAAATATATTTCTTTTCAGGAATAAATTAACTGAATCACGTGAGTTATATGTGCCTATGTGGTAATTGATATCACAATTAAATATTATCGAATTTGGTCTTTTTAGCATTGTTTAATCTTAACTACCTTTCAAAAAAAAAAAAAAATCTTAACTACCATATCATACGTTGCTTCATAGAACTTATCATATCATCGTTATGGTGACATTCCCGGAGACAATTTGAATTAGCTCCAATTTACTTTTGTTGTCAATAGGCTTACAAGCCATCGTTGCATGTGTTTTGGTACATTTTGAACATGGGATGAAAAATGATGTTTGTCTTTCTACTGATTGACTTTCATATGTTATTGAGATTGTCGGGATTATTAATTAGTTATAGCCTATAGAAATAGGCGATTAATTTAGTTGGAGTTTGGCTTATTCAGCTCAAGGTATCTATAACCACTCATGGAGGTTAGGTCTTAGGTCCCCCTTTATTGTATGCTTTCTGTTTTCTTTTTTTTGCAAATATGTTTTCTGGTTGATTGAATGAATTTCTTTTTTCCTTTCAAAAAAAATGTGGTAGACTGAAAAAAAAATGATAGAGACTTTAAACAACCTAATTTGCTCACTGTACTTACCAATGTTCTAATATCGCTAGGCGGTAGGGAATTAGAAGAGCACATAGGAAAGAAGATTGAATAATGTTGAGGTGGAGACTGATTGCTTAAATGCAGTGCAGCTTATTAATCATAAAGAGAAATGTTTTGCGGCGGAAGGTATTATAGTGGAAGAGATTCAGATTCTTCTAAGAGAGCTTGGAATTTCAGTGATCAAGTATACGTCGCGGAATAATAACAAGGCTGCTCATGCAGTTGCAGATTTTGTAACCCGAGAGGATGGGCGTATGTTATGGTTAGAGGATGTGCCTTCTTGGCTCATGTCCATCACCGAGAGTGAGAGGCCTTTAACCCAAGTAGTTGGCAGGGAAATGAGTAGTTCTGGTTTCCCCATGTTGTTAGGAGATACTTGGCTACACCGGGTCATTCCCGAATTATGAAATCTTTGATTTTAAGGAATTAAACTTTTTATATTCTCAAAAAAAAAAAGTGCAATTAAATCAAAAACTATATTTAGGCTTCGTTCGGTATTGAAGTTTCATGAGAATTTCTGCTTATTTGAATTGTTTTGGGCTTTCAGTCCGTTTGATTTTTTTTTTTTGGTTGAAAGACTAGATAATTTCATTACTTATCCATAACCAGAAGGCACGTACATCAATCGTTGTCTTATACCAAAATCATAGATGACACAAGCCGCCAAACAAATTGACAGGTAATCTTGATTGCAAACAAAATTAGCTCACTTATTGGAGCCTAAAACAAAAGGACCCAAACCCTCACCATCTAACTCTCCTAAATAGTAAATCTAGTCGCCTAGAGACCTCAATTGGTGTACAAGTACAACCTCAATTGATTCCCTTCTTCTCTGGATCTGGATGGCGGTGGTTCTAGCGGGAAGCATTGGAATCCACTGACTCTGGGAGGATTCGGCCTTCCTATTCTGACGTGCGGGTCTTCGAACACTACTAGGGATGGTTGGTGGCCGGACTTGCTTGCCTGGTGCGCCTGTAGAGATAGTCAAGGCAAAGAAATGCTGGTGGCAGGCTTTGTGCTTTCGGGTAGAAGTCTGGCTCGGCGCTTGGAGGTTTTGGGGGGTTGGGTCTGGACTTGGACCTGGCTACGGAGGCGGCGGTGGTTTTGATTGGGACAGAGGCGATCTTGAGTGCTGGGCTGGCTGTGGCAGGCATGATAGCCATTTGGAAGCTGATTCCGGCGGCCGGGGCCGTGGCTCGTTGTGGACTGCATGAGAGCTAGGGTTTCTTTTGGGATCGGGTCCTCAAGTTGTTGGGCCTAGTATGTGGGCCTTGCATGGCATGGAGGTTAGTGGTTTATTGTGGCAGTTGGTTAGTTTGGGTCTTGGGCTTGTCTCTAAGTTTGGACCCTTCCTATTAGTAGTTTAGTCTAGTGTTACTTGAACCTGGGGTCACCTCCTCTGCGTAAGGTGGTCCAAGGTTCGTAGAATAAGTTCTCTCCTAACATGGCTTAATATTGACATAGCCCTCTCAGGTAAGTCATGTTGTGTAATTACCTATATTTGATTATATTAAGGCGTGACGTCCTTCTTTTTTTTAAAAAAAAAAAAGTGTATTATTTGTTAGAGAATACCTATGTTTGGCAAGGCAAGAGTACGTCCGCCTCAAGAGCTTAGGCTCTATGGTCTATATAATACTTTGGCCTAACCTTCGTTTGAATAAGTTCATTTCCTTAAAAAGTAATAAAGAAGAAAATTCAATGACAGATAATCAGAAATTGTACTCATCGAGTTTTGTGGTGATTTTATTTTTTCTGCTAGAATGGAGGTTCATTGCTGACTAAATGTAATAAAGAAGAAAATTCAATGACAGATAATCAGAAATTGTACTCATCGAGTTTTGTGGTGATTTTATTTTTTCTGCTAGAATGGAGGTTCATTGCTGACTAAATGTTGCTCCACAATCATGGCAAATACTTAGGTGGGGTTTCCCCACCACGTGGCCTTACGGCCACCCAATCAGAAAAAATGAAATTTTTCATCTCTTCCGAAACTGCTCCAGCTCCCTAAAGTGAAATACCCAAAACACCCCCCCTACTGGGCAGTGATTGGCCCTCCCCACCACGTGTCCCTCGGGTGCCCCACGCAAGATCTTCTCCACAATCGTTAAGGGTTGAACCAATTCGTGTATGCATATCCTACACGTGAAAGAGCAATTTTGTTTGTATGCACATAAACAGGGATTGGTGAAGATGTAGATTGGAGAATGAACTCGCAAAAGTTACATGCCACAAATTGGAAAAGATAAAAAGCTGAAAGAGACTCATTGGAGACTACAGAGCTAACTTCCCTTCTGGAAAGCACAGTCAGAAAACCATGTTCATCTGTATCTGATATGCTCTACCTATTAAAAGTTAGATGCTGACACTTTATGCTCAATTAGGTGGATGGAGAATCCAAAGAACTCAACCTCCCAGAGTCCCACTTCACTCATCAGATTGGTACGAATCATTAGAAAGGCTTCTTTGACAATTTCACGCAAAGTATGATTTGAAATGAAATGAAATATGAAGCACCTAGCTTTCACTGATCTCACTCTCTCAATTATTGCCCTCAAAATTATACGAGTCTTTTTCTAATGCAAATGCAGGCAGAGGTCCACCACGTAATGATATGATTAACCTCACTCGGAAAACTACTCGCTGCCTAAAGCAAGAAATTATATGGAAATAGGCTATTCATACATCTCAGATTTTAAGCTGATATGTGATGCTGACAAGTGTAATGTTATTTTTTCTCTTATCTTTCGACTTTTATGTGTGATCCAACAACCTAAGATAAGATCTTCACCAAGTGACCAAACAATACCTACTTAAAGATGTGTTTTTCTCTCTACTGTCCTAACATATGTGTTTTGAAAGTCTTTTTTTTTTTTTTTCTTTTTTTTTGAATAGGGAGTTTGGAACTCAGTCAAGCTGGGAGGCTCATCTCTTCACCCATATTATTAGAGTGAACTTGTCGCATCGAGGGGGACGTAATACCAATACCACGAGTGCTCATAGAAACATTACATAAGTCTTCATAGAGGACATCCTAAATAAATTTCGGCGCCTCATTTAACATAAGATCAATAGTATGATCTAAATTAGCAAAGTGCACTAACCTGTTTTTTTTCTTTTTCTTTTTTAGTAGTGAGGTGTTTCAAGTCGTTTTAGTCTTCTTCTTCTTTTTCCTTGAGAGGAAATAAAAGAAAGCAAATTTATCCTTTATGGACTATAGATCGATATACAATTATCAAAATATATAATAGCATACACCTCTTTAGAAAATTATCGAACCATATACAAAGTTTATTTTTTTCTCAAAAAAATTTGGTAATAGGTCAGAGAAGAGGACTTGCGAGACACCTTTAGCAAGTTAGCAAGTATACAATAGATATTGAAATGCTTTACCTAGATCAAGCGATAATTCAATGTATGAGTTTTTGTTTGGAACACGTACAGTCACATACGTTAAATATTTGGAACTTGTAATCACCACGACCTGTATTATTGTTGAGGATAAAACCTATCCAAGCCTATCATGCATGATGAAGACATCTTAACTATCAATTAGAATTGAGTTTATATGTAGTGAAAGGAAGGGGTTCAAAGCAGGGACGTAGCTATGCCTAGGGCTACTTGGGCTGTAGCCTAAGGGAAATTTTGGGCCAAAAGCTGCCAAGTAGGGGTATAGCTCAAATAAATAAATAAATACACTAATGTTGTAGCCTTGTAGGTCGACACACTCTCAGACTCTCCCGTAGCAGCTTTCAGCCGCGACTCCTTCATCCCCTTCCAGTCCGCCACCGAGCCACCTCCACCGCTCCACACGGCCATGCCTGAGTCCCCTCATGTTTCCAGCCTCTTTGCCTATTTCAACGACAAAAAAAAACTACAAAACCCTCTGCTACTCTGCTTCCCAGAATCCCAGGTAAAAACGAATGTCTTCATACCCTTTAATGAATAGAAGGAATTAATGACTACCCATCTCTTTGACTCTTTGTTTTTTATCATTTGTGTGGGTTTTGGACTTTTGGTTGATCTGAGATTTGTAGTTTGTGGGTTGTTGATAGGTTTGATTATTTTAGAGAAAAGTTCACTGTCAGTGAACTGAATTTAGGTGTCAAGGCTAACATGACACTCAGACTCTCAAGTGTACCAATGTGATTCCTGAAGTCCCAATTTAGTATAAACGTCGTCCCTCCGTCTAAATTTCGTGATGGCTCCGTCTAAATGCTGACGTGTCATCCAAAAGATAAGCGCAATGATAGAAATACCCCCATGGTTCGACCGAGACTAGATTGCCTCTAAATTTGATTGGGCCCACTAAGTTTTCCCTCCATATTTAACTGTTTCCATTGTGATTTTCTCTCCAAAACATCTCAATTGTCAAATGCAACTGACCTGACTTCATTTGGACAATTGAAAAACATGATTTCACTATATTTCAACCTGATTGAA
The DNA here is from genome assembly GCF_958449725.1 of Rosa rugosa. Taxonomy (NCBI): domain Eukaryota; kingdom Viridiplantae; phylum Streptophyta; class Magnoliopsida; order Rosales; family Rosaceae; genus Rosa; species Rosa rugosa. The sequence goes on along the minus strand of NC_084820.1, from coordinate 55,174,753 downwards.
TGACATTATCAATGACAAATAATAACATGAATAAGCAACAATCAGGTGCATGTAAGCAAAACACATAATTTGTTACTGTAGTAAGCAAAAGAAGCTCAGAAATGAACATCAATACTGATTCAACAATACACATAATTTGTCCATGAGTCAAAACACATACACATAAGGGGAACAGTTCTTGAAAAAATGAAAGCTAAGAGAGATTAGAACAATCGACAATGGTTTAAAATCCAGCATATTCAGAGGAAGGCTGATTGGTTTGCACAGGCTCTGATGCACCTCTGTTAGGACCTCTTGTTGCATTCCCTTAAGAACCTCTTGCTGCATTCCTTTGACTCTTCCTTGCAGCACCTCTTGTTGCGGGATTCTGGCTACTTTGAGTAGGAGGTTGGTGAGTAGATTGGGAAGTTGATGGAAGTTGATGCACCAACATTGGGACCAAAAGTACTCTCCACTGTGGTCTTCAATTTCTTTCATGTTTTCCTGATCTTATGACTTGATCCTTCATATTAGTGCTCTTCTTAGGGGCAGGGGCTCTTTTAACCTATACATGAATTATAGAAGCCAACAAATCACCAACAACTACGATCATAATAACATAACCATACATAATGGCCTTCATTGTGTTCAAAAATGACAAATCAACACAATTAACATAAAATGCATACCAACTCAATTAATTTGTTTCAACACAACCAGCAAAAAATGCATGCCAACACAATTCTGATTTTTCAACACAACCAGCTAAAAGATGCATATGAGGTTCAAAAACACAAACCTGGTTTCTCTGCCTTTTCTTACTTCCAGCTCCGCTTGAGGTTCCCTCTCCCTGTTTCAATCAATTAGTTTAGTTAGGTGATAATACAGAAGCATTTTAGCTAAAAGATGCATAAGAGGTTCATGAACTCACATCTGCAGCTGCCTTTTTTGCCTTTGTTACAGGACAACCCAATTTGTTGTGTCCTTGCTGGCCACAGATCTTGCAGGACATCTTTATCCTAGTTTTAGGCAGTTTACCCTCTTTTAGAGCAGGTGGTGGTGGGGCATTTTCCTTCTCTCCTGGTTCCTTATGCCTCTTCATCTTAGGCCTACCAGGCTACACCTTAAAAGGTGGAGGTGCAATAGGATAGTCAACTGGCTCCCAGTCATCCTCCCCTGCAATTAGATATATGATTGGGTTGTAGGACTCCAAATAAGATGAAAGCATGAGGTAGTCATCACAGTATAGGGATGCCTCCTGCTTCTTGAACATGATTGCACATATAGCATAGCATGCGCACATGGTATCCCACTGAGCTGCCACCTCTTGCAGGTGCATGTATGGAGTCCTAAATCTACAGCATGCTTACTGCCCATGTCACCACTTCTATGAGCTCTATAGCATGTAGCCCTCTGCCCAATCTTGTCTATTATCTGTTTAATCCTATGACAAACTAAATCCTTCCACCTCTCACAAGCAACCCTTCTATTTGCATTCCTAACCATCATGTTCATCCTAATCTTCTCCAACATAGTGATAATAGGCTTATCTCTAGCAGGTAGTATGGCTGAATTAAAAGACTCACACAAGTTGTTTAGCAGGATGTCACACTTGGACTCATCTCTGAAATAGGCCCTACTTCACTGTGCAGGGTTCTTGTCTTCAAACCACCTCCATGCTTGCTCACTCAACACCCTCAGCTCCTCCATGTGTCTGTTATACCGAACCACAGTACTTGATCTGGCAGCATTCCAAACCAGTTGTTTAAGCCCCTCTCCTGGATGCTTTGCTTTGAAGTTATTGTATAGGTGCCTAACACAGTGCCTATGCTCTGCATTTGGAAATAAACCTGAAACGTGCATAATGAAATAGTTAGCATTCAATATCTCAAGTACATTAATAAATAGCAAACTGTTATCTCAACACTTAGATGCACAAGTACTAACCTGCAATGGCATTTCCCAGCCCTTTTTGCTTATCAGTCATAAATGTGTAACTGCTGTCCCTTTCTATTTTGAGATCCCACTTCAGATATTCAAGGAACCATGTCCAAGTCTCTTGGTTCTCAACCTCAGCTATGGCAAATGCAATTGGGAACATCCCATTGTTAGCATCTATGCCAATGGCTATTAAAAGTTGTCCAGGGTGATGCCCATTTAGGTGAGCACCATCCAAGCCTATAAGAGGCCTGCAACCCTTCATCCAACCCTCCTTACATGCTGCAAAACATATGTACATCCTGTGAAACCTCCTCACAGGACCATCCATTTGAGTCTTGATTTCCATAGTAGATCCAGGGTTGCTTCTCAACAGCTCCTTCCTATATGCAGCAAGCTTGTTGTACTGCTTAATATAGTGGCCCTCATTCATCCTTTTGGCAGCTCTTTTTGCTCTGGTTATTGTTTGCACACCCACATCCAACTTGAACTTCTTCTCAATATGGTTGTGGATGCCTTTCCTAGACCAATTCTCATCCACCAATAGATCTTCAGCTACCTCTTGAGCTATTCTCCTATAAGTCAAAAAAATGACTTGTTTCCAATGGACTGGAGTTATGCTTGTTGTTCAGAGTCTTGATAATCAAGGTCTCACCCTTACCTTTAGTTGTGCTAGCATACAACCTAAATGGGCAGTCCCATTGACAATTCACCTCTATCTTCTTCTTTGAATTTTTTTTCAAGCCATAGCCCAAGTTGATTTCTGATAGCACACTCCCTTACAGCTTCCTTCAATTGCTCTGAATTTGGGAATGCTAGACCTAACCTAAACTTAGGATTTTTTAGATCAACAGATCTGATCCAAGGTCTGATCTTCACTCCCTTAAGTCCCCTCTTTGGAATTGGATTTTCATCTTCATCAGTCTCACTTCCATCTAAGTTATTCAACTCATCTAAATCATGTGCTTCATCTGAGCAGTAGCCACTAAAACCCATCTCATCAAATTCTGGCACAACCCTTGGTTCAGAGACATTTTCTTGAAACTCCACATCATCAAACTCATCAGCATTAAGATCATAATCTGAGTCAACATAAAAGTCTAACCCTTCATCACTATCTTCATCTTCATCTACAGCTTCATAATGCTTCTGCCCTTTGTTTCTTGTGTTGTACCTAGGCTTCCCACCCCTTTTCTTTCCTTACCTTCCTCAGCAGGTCTCTTCCCTTTCTCATGTACAGACTCTCCTGATTTTTTCCCAGTTTTCTCTTCCTTCCTCTCAGCAGCCTTCTGTTTTTTTTAAGCTAGTCTGGCCTCTAACTCAGCAGCTAACTGGTGCCTAACAGTAAATGCATATGCTGCCCTCTTTTCAGCAGCCTGCATTTCTCTAACCTCAGCCTCCTCTTTTTCTCTCAATTCAACAACCTCCCTTTCTCTTTCCTTTGCTATCTCAGCAGTCCTCAACTCAACCTCTTCCCCACTCAAACCTGCAGAAGCCTGGCTCTCCCTCAACTCAGCAGCTTTTCTTTCAACCTTCTCCAAGTCCTCTTGCTATTTCTTCTCGGCTTCTCTTTTTCTCTCCTCTCTAATGTCTCAAGTTTGCTTCTCAAAGCAACCCTGGCAGAGGCAGAAAAAGGGCCTTCTAACACAATGTTTCACCCTTTTAAGGTTTTGCTTCTCAAGTAAGTTACCACAATGCCCTTGCCCTTCACCATTATTACCACAATGCCCCACCTCAGGTTGGCCTCCACTAGCTTGTGAACCCAAGTTCATATCCTTCATTATATTAGACAAACCAGCAAAATTTCCCTCACTTGGTCCACCAGCCTTATTGTTTCCCCCACCATCCACATTAACACCTTCACCCATCATGTTGCTGCTGCCTTCACCCACATTAACTTCAACATCCTCATCATCTTCCAAGTCAATGACATTTGGGCCTGGTATGGCATTTAAAGGTTCTTCCTCTAACGGTTCTGCATTAAATGGTTCTTCGTCCCCCCTATCTGGTTCACTATAAAGTTGATTGGCCATCAAGTTTGCTTCAAAGAAAGCCCTCTCTTTCTGTCTTGAAGTCTGGTTGTTCAGTAGATTTTCCTAATCTGGGTCTGGTGGCATATCAAACTCTAATCCAGCCTCCTTTTTCCTCCTTCTCCCACCACCAGTTATGTAAACACTAATCTGCCTCTTCTTCAATGGAATCAGATTAACCATCTCCACAGCATCTCCATCATTCCTGATTTAAATCCATCCTTCACTAGAGGATGTCCTGGGTAGCTTGAAGTGGTAGGAAATGGGCAACTCCCTGTACCCCAATGCATGGGCTATGTTATTCATCTCTACCCATGATATCTTCTCAGGATCTAGCCCATCCAAGTATATCTTACCCCCCAACTTGTTAAACCTAGGAACCTTATACTTCCTCATCCCATCCAGTTGCTTGTCAAAATAACCTCCATGGAAAATCTTCATTGTAAACAAATGATCGGGAACTGTAATTTAAGGAAAACTAGAGTCAGCTTCGTGTAAACCCTATACCCATGTTTCAATCACCACTAACCTAAACATAAAACTCCATAAAAACTGCACATTGAATATTGAAACCCAACATGAAATCGATCATTTTTCTCATTTCTAGATTTGGGATTTTAAAATTGGAAAACCCTAATTCGAAGTCAACCATGTTCAACTACAATCCAACAGAGAAAACATTAGAAAACCCACAACACCCACAACACACAATCGATTGCCTTTATTCTCTATCTTTTATTATTCAAGCACCACGAAACCAATTTTTAAATCTTAGTCGATGAAACCCAGATTTTTTTAACTATTGTACGAGGTGCGTATTCACGAGATACGATAGAAGAGACAGAACGATAGCATTTGAGATAAAGTTATTCAAACACTTACTGTGTGGTGGTGGTCCAGATTCCCTAAAAATCCCCCACATCTTCGTCTCCTCCATGATCCTCTACTGTCGAAGATTTGCGAATCTCGTCTGTGTCCTGCAGTGATCAGACTGTAAAAGCCGATAGATTCCCCTCCTTCGTCACTTTCTCATAAAAAAGTCCAATCTTGATTTGGAAGGGTTTGCGTATGTCTTTGATTAGGGTTAGGAGATAATGGATACACAATGGAGGGAAATCAGGTTTTAATTTCGAGGATGGCTCCATTTGGATAAAATGTCCTTTTTGCCCTTTTTTTGGGGCACGTGCTTAACATGTCAGCATTTAGACGGAGCCGTCACGGAATTTGGACGGAGGGATCACGTTTATACGAAATTGGGACTTCAAGTACCACGAAACCAATTTTTAAATCTTAGTCGATGAAACGCAGATTTTTTTAACTGTTGTACGAGGTGCGTATTCACGAGATACGATAGAAGAGACAGAACGATAGCATTTGAGATAAAGTTATTCAAACACTTACTGTGTGGTGGTGGTCCAGATTCCCTAAAAATCCCCCACATCTTCGTCTCCTCCATGATCCTCTACTGTCGAAGATTTGCGAATCTCGTCTGTGTCCTGCAGTGATCAGACTGTAAAAGCTGATAGATTCCCCTCCTTCGTCACTTTCTCATAAAAAAGTCCAATCTTGATTTGGAAGGGTTTGCATATGTCTTTGATTAGGGTTAGGAGATAATGGATACACAATGGAGGGAAATCAGGTTTTAATTTCGAGGATGGCTCCATTTGGATAAAATTTCCTTTTTGCCCTTTTTTTTGGGGCACGTTCTTAACATGTCAGCATTTAGACGGAGCCGTCACGGAATTTGGACGGAGGGATCACGTTTATACGAAATTGAGACTTCAAGTATCACATTGGTACACTTGAGAGTTTGGGTATCACGTTGGCCTTGGCACCTAAGTTCAGGCACTGACAATGAATTATTTTATACAGCTACAATCGTGGGCAGAACAGGTAAGAGCACTTATTCGAAACAAAAAAAAAATAGGGCTTTGCCACTCCCCCAAAGTCCACATCAGGCTCAATCTAACAAAGAAATGTGATAAGAGATTGGGCTCTCCCAGCTAGACCACAAAACAGCAGCCTAGCCCAAGTAAAGGCCCAATTGCCCTGGCCAACCTCCATAAACCCTTCTCCCCAAATCGGTCTGCACCAAGCCTTCGAGGGAGCAGCCTCCCCTCAGCAATCCGGGGGTCGTGATGCTCCGCCATCGCCTTGGTCAAGGGAAGACCTGGCTCAAAAGATGCACCCGCTGCCTACGCCGCGCGCAACAGAGATCGATCAAAACGCCTCCTCCAAACTCATAAAAACCCTGTCTCAGAAGTTTGCACCCGCTGCTGCTAACCTCCGACGACAGTCCCTTGCGCACCTGAGCCCTCGCCCTTAACCGCCTTAGCCGAAACCATTGCGAATCGGAGCCTTACCGCCTCAACTATCCATCGAGCAAATCGATCTGGAACAACGCTGCCAACGAAGCAACAAGACTGCACCGCCTTCTCGTGCCCTCGCCGTCTCTATCCCGACGCTGCCTGGTCTGGGGACCGTGAGATTGCCGCCGCCAGCAAACAAAACCCGAGGTTTCGCTATCGAGGTCGCTCCGTATTGCTCGGAGGCCTCCAACCGTAGGTTTCGTTTCTTTTATATGTTTGCTTGTTTTCGTGTTTGATTGTTTTATGATCTTAGAAAGTGATTTCACTGATTTGGTCATTTGAGTTATATCTTTTGTGGAGTACCGAGTATGTCAATATGTTTTGCATTAATACTGATTTCCATCTTGCTTGTCATGTTTGTAAGAAGTTGTTGTTGAGTGATATCATTTCACATGACTTGAATTGCTTTGCAATATTAACAAAGTAATATTCTATAGAAAGATAATTCGTTGGAGATCATTGTTCTTGGTGCTACATTTGATCCTTGTGATAATTTTGTTTCATTCAAATCTGAAGATGTTTCCAATCTTGCTTTGAAGTTTTATTCTCAAGATTTGACTACTTTGTAATAAGTTTTATTCTCAAGATTTGATGTTTCCAAGCATTATTTCCTATGATTTATAGGTTGATTTGCCTTGTTATGATTCTGTCAGTTTCTACAGCAACAACAGACCGAGCATTTTGATCTATGAACATCATAAAAAACAAATTTTGAAATAAGATGGAAGATGACTTTCTTGATGATTTGATGGTTCTCTACATTGAAAAAGAGTTTGCTGATAATATTGATAATGATTCAGTGATTGCTGATTTGAAGTTAGTGGGCCTCGGAGGGTACGATTCAGTTAGATTTATGCTTGTAATTTTTAATTTACAGGGTTTTGGTTTTATGTCTCCCCTCTCCCTCCCCCATTGTAATAAAGGCGTGAGAATGAACCTCCTACTGGGTTCCAAATCTAAAAAATAAAAAGTTATTCGCAAAATTTTTATATAACTAAAATTAATCCAACTCTACATCAATTCCGGGCTACGTGTCCCTGGTTCAAAGCCAATAATTTTGTTAACTTTATTCTGAAGTTTATGACTAGTAATGTGCAAGTGCCAACAGAGACCTATCAATTAGAGCATGTTCTGGTCAACTCTAGGCCATATCTTTTGGATGACCCTTATCAATTAAGAAACGTAACATCAATTCCAAATCGTAAATGTCAAAACCCTATACATCTTTCATCTTATTTTTCAACACATTATATATCACATTTTATAAATATGAAGTTTATATAAAATTATACACCTCATATATAATTCCACTCGAGTATAGAAACGAGTGGGATCGGAGTTGCTGCAAGTACTAGAAATTTCCCTCTCGGATTCCGTAAATGATTGCTTTGACCAACCTTATGAATGACACGTAGCATCGCTATCGAAGATAATCCCGAAGTAAAATTCACGTGGTAGAGAGGAAAGGTTCACGTACTGCCACATCATCAACACGTCTGTCTCCAGCTACGTCCAAGATCTGGACACGTTGACAAGTAATTTCCAGTAGACATTGTCGTCGTCCTCGTCAGAAACCCTAGGAGGAGAACAATCAGACGCCCATGCTTCAATTTTATCCACATAAATGTTGTGAGTTTTTCTTTTCGTGCAGGGGAGGCAACGATAATGAAAGATAAGGATGAAGGAAGATTAGGAAATGGGTTATTGTGTGAAGAAGTAAAAATGAGAAGTGGTCATGGAGGATACAGCTAAACGTGTTGAATAGGTTGCCCACTTCATGAATTAGGTCATTTCTTATGCTTTAGTATGTTGAATTAAGACGTTTAATCAAATTCTATATGCAGCTATGTTCATAAGCCAAAGCAATCATAATCATATGTTTCGCGTTGATAAATATAATAATATTATTATTGTTGTAAGAAATTTTAAGCTTAAGATGCTTCTAGCAAGTTATGAAAATTTTGAGCATCTTTTAATATTATGAAGAGCAGTATATAAATTAATTAATTAGCCTCAAATGATTGATCGATAGTGTATTGTAATATTGTTCATGTCGTGATCATCGATCTATGTAGAATTGTCTCATAAGAAAGGAGTTGAGATCATTATTTCATTTGAGATATGAATGAACCATTTGATTTTTGGATGCAAGAGGGGTCAAATTTTTCATCTGAAGTTTCAGAAATTTGTGTTTAAGCTTTGTTATGGAATAAAAAAAGTCGCTAGAAGTCTTCTATAAAATAAAATAAAATTCTTTCCGACAATAATTTTCTAGGCAAAAATCTCCCATAAATAACAAAGTAGAAATACAAAATATAAAATATAAAATGGATACATCTTTTTTTTTTTTTTTTTTTTTGAGAAGAAATAAAATCCATTAATAACCGAAAAGATTACAACGCATTGGAATGACCGGTTGTGGTACTACACCACGACACACATTCCTACAAAGATCCATAGTTATGGGTCCGTCGCTAATAGCAACATCCATGAGCCAAATGAGCCCAACCCCTAACCAAATTTTACGCCCGAAACCACGAGCTACTTCCCGAGAGTACCGATACAACCTCGCCACCAACATTAGACAGAGCCAATTTACCCTCTTCAACACCGTGTCCAAGTACCGCCAGACCACGTGCAAAGGCAATCCACCCTCATGTTGACAACCAGAAAGCACCGAAATTAAAACCCATAATTCCTCGGAGTAACGCCACAATAATGGCACGCCAAACCTAAAACAACTCCCAAACCCTAGCTCGAAGGAGTAGGGACTTATTGAACCTAACCAAAAAACTACCAAAGTAAAGAAAAACCTAAAACGAACCAAAAAAGTGCTGCAATACTCAACATACTTGTCCCAAACAACTGCCACGGGATAGTTGATAAACCTCATCGCCGAACAGATGACGGCACCATCTTCCCCTCCAAAAGATCTGGACCACCTGTTGGACACCAAACAAACCTGCATATTCCACCGCCATAGCAACCCATCCTGGAGCATGCTTCCTTGCCCATCTGCAAAACCAATCCCAGGTATGCCGCAAGACACCATCTTTGATGAATCAAGCCCTTCGCCGTCAAACCGCCCCCAAGAACCCATAAGCACAGCCGCATACCTCCACCCACAACCGTCAACGTCCAGATCCGATGAAGGAGGCCACCGATCCCGTTTTCCTGTCAGGCATGAAATCGTAGAACTGTCATCGCCGCCATCGAGAACAAGTAGCCATATTGCACCAGCGCCGCGCCTCAACCACCATAGAACCTCCCAAAACCTGTCCAGCAGCAAACCCCCCACACCGGTGGAGCCAAAGGCCCACGCCGACGCTAGGGCGCCGCCGGACGAGAGCCACCACGTAAAACTGAAGAAAACCAACTCTCTGTTTTGCAACCCTAGAGCTCCGAGAAAAGTGGAGTAGAAATCGAATACATCTTTTGTTGATAAATTAATCATTGGTAAAATATCCCACAGAAAATTTAAATATAAAGAGATACACATCTACCAAGGGACTCTCTCGTCATCTATGGTGCAACACTCCCATACTTCGCCAACTAGGACAATGCTTATATTGCTCCACCAAAACTCTATTTTCACAATTTAAGCTACTCTCATTCTGCTGGATGCTAAAAGGCAAAAATTCATCAAGATAAAGAATGATAAGCCCTAGTTTCAACTCCAACTTCTTCAATCTATTTTCTTCTTTATTACTTGATATTGAAGTTTGAAATTTCTTGATAGGTAATTTTATTGTTATATATATTTATGAATTTGATTTTCTATTAATGTGTTTTTCATAATTTGATATTTGTTATCATTCGCAGAAACAAGTTTAATTTTGATTAAAATACATTCATTCACTCATTTATTGTAATATGCAAATCTTTATTTTAGAATTTTTTTAATTTTTAATTTTAATTTTAATTTTTTATACATTGGTTGATTAAAAAACATAGTTCAATGTAGTGCAAGATTTCAAACTCCATAAATTTACTTTACCTTGAACCCCTCAATTTTCAAAACTGACCCCGCAAAAAAATTGTAGCAAATCATGACTAAGTTCAATATAAATGCATTAATTGGTTTCAAATTTAATCATTCAAGGTCATCCAAAAAAAAAATTTGATCATTTAACATGATGTTAACATGGCAGCAATTGTATGGAACAGAAATGGGGTTCTAACCACCACACGCTTCCTTGATTGCATCTGCCTTTCACAAAACAGATCGATGATGGTTACATTAACGTACATGTAGACCCGGCTATAATAAAATTGTTCTTTGAATTATAAGAAAGAAAAGAAGCATGTGTTCTCACATCTCCGACCACTTTGCCCACCCATGCTTATCATGTGGGTGACTTCTCATCAATTGGTCTTGAACACTCCAAAATAATTGCTTAGTGCAAGTAACCAATTCCATTTAATTGGTTTCAGCCTCTCTTAACAGTGTAGGTTTTTATTGTACGCGTCATTTGTTACACGGATAACAGAGTTGAAAATGAGAAGTGTTACCTTTCTATAATTGCTTTTTAGTAAAGGGTCAACTAGCTAGTTAGATTATCATGTGGGTGACTTCTCATTAATTGGTTTTTTCACCCTCCAAAATATCTTTTAAGTGCAGTAACCAATTTCATTAATGGTTTCACCCTCGAAAGCGCGCAATTCTTTTACACACAAAATTGTAGTACCAATGACTTGGGATGGGAATGCAATTGGTCAATTGCCAAGTGAGTTTTTTATGGATGCATATCTCTGAATATAGTCAATGCGATTGATTTTGAAGCCAAACATTTATTTCTTTCAAACAGGTTTGGGATGACAAATACTTATTGAGTGGTGATGAAAACATTGTGCTATTTATTTATTTATTTATTTTTGGTTTGTAATGTTAGTAATATTCGGGACGGGAATTAAACAAAAAAAATACGTGCGTGAATAATTCAATAACTTTATTGAAAAATACTTCCAAAAATTTGACCATAAAATACGGAAATGGCAAATTATAACTTCTAAAATTTAAATCTTCAATCAAAAATCAAAATGAACCATAATTTTTTCCCAATTATTACTATTGATTCTCCTAGGTGTTTGCAGATGGTGTTGGAAGTGCTTCATTGTCTCTAGAAAAGTTGATTTTGTTTAGGTAATGACTCTTTAAACAGTCTCACGTGGACATGTCGTTATTTGTAATTTTGGCTGAACTATAGATGAATTGACATAGGGATCATAAAGAATCCCTAATTCGCTTTGTGCCACTTGACTAGACAAGTTTGCTTACCAACCTCGGGGCAACACTCTCAACCAAAGAAGCAGTTACACCGATTAACTTTCTTTCAATTTTCTTTTGAATGGATAGCCAAAAAAAAACCCTTTTTTTCTACTTTTCTTTTCTTTTTGATCATAATCTTTCTGACATATACGGGAAGTGTATTAATTGCACGACCCTACGTTACATACTTAGGATGAGGGAATGTCAGAGTGGAAATGTAAATTTGAAAAGATTTGAAAATCTCCTATTATGGTAACTGTTGTTTTTCATTTGTTTATGATAATTACTAATTAGAAAAATCAGGTAATTCATAAGAAAAATGACTGAATCAGACGGATTGGGCGGCGGCGTAGAAAATTCATATAATTATATTTCATTTACTTATTTAACTTTATTAAATAAATATAATTTATTTTCTGAGAGAGGGGGAAGTTGAACCAAAATTAAGATTCTTTTTTTTTTTTTTGAAAGGCCAAAATTAAGATTCTGTTGTATTTGAGTTAAGTAACTTACGAGGACATGTATTTTCAATACAAACTATAAATTCTGTATTTCATAACAGTGAGGAGACAAGTTTAGGAAGGAAAGGCATATAAGCACATATTAGTATATTCTCACTCCCATGATATCATCTCAAAATTTTGTTTTTCAATTTAATACAAATGTTCCCTTTTAAAAGTGAATAATTATTGGGAATACATGTCCCCCACCTCCAGCCAAGTGAAAAAATTAAAGAAATAAAAAATGCAGAAAAGACAGAATTCCTCAAACACTGGAAATAAATTTATTTGATCTCCCTTCCCAATTTATTTAAATTCCCAGAAACAATTTATTCAGTTACGGTAAAATTTTGAGTTGACTCACTGAGTCATTGCTATTTCCCCGTGAAAAATTATGGGAGAAATTTTAATAATATATAAATTTGACCCAGCAAAAAAAAAAATGAAATTTCCTTTAAGAAATAAAAAAAAAAGAAAAAAAAAACAAATGATTGTTTTTTGTGGATACAGAAGCCGAAGCTGTCATTGGCTTTCTCTGCTTCCTTTAGGATCTGAGGCTTTCTCTGTCTGCTTCGCTTAATAAGCAAAACTGCAAAAACACAGAGTCAGAGAACTCTCAAAGTCTCAGCCTTTTTGTCTTTGTAAATTGTTTCTCCTCTTTCTTCTTCTATCAAAGCTTTGTACTTTCTCAAACATATATATATATATATATATATATATATATATATATATATATACAAAATCTTTACAGACTCTCTGCGTCTCTTGTCTCTCTCTCATTGTGTAACGTATGTATATTATGTCTGTGTCTGTATATATGTGTTGTATATATATAGAGTAAATTTCAGGGTCTGAAAGATTTTGTGGAGTTGAAAGAGCTGCTGTTCTTGAAGTGCTGCACAGGTTCTGAAAGCAAAAATCTTTTTGCCCGGGCTTTTTTAGAGCCTCGGGTGGGTTTGATCCAGAGTCATGACTTCAGAGAAAGAGCTACCGAATCGGGTCGACCAAGAACCAGAACCCGGCAGTCCTTGCTTTTTGCAGAAGTTCAAGCTCTACGAGACTCGCTCGGTAACTTTACCTGTTCTCCCATTTTGTGATTCTGTTTGATTGATGGAGTTATGTTGTTGATATTGGTTTTGTGTTTTTGGAGTTGTGTTTTGGTCATTGGCATTGACTGGATCAGAAGCCTATCATGTTAATGTTAGTTTTCCCAGTCTGGATTTGACTTGACAGAAAATGGTGTTGAACTCATATCAATTCAGTTTCAGAGTCTTGGAACAAATTTTCGAGATTTAAACGGCTTTTGATAATGGTTTTGGTTGTTGCACACAAAATGATTTGGTCAACTTCATGATTTGGGTTTTCGGAGGGTACTGATTTTGAGTTCATGTATCTTAGACTTTACTGATGCTGATTTATTGACAGGCTTGTATATTGAATCTGCCAGTCTTTTATACTGAATCAGAAGTGTAGGAAAATTTTGACTTGATTCCAATCTCGTTTGATATTAATATCAGAGCAACCAAGCTGGAGTGCTTGTCTTACAGTCTTCTACTCCTAATCTGAATCAATTTGGAATTCTCATGTCTTTGTACTTGTTTTCACTTGTAATTGCTTTGATCATTGAAAGCTGCTGTTGTTTAACTTCTTTTTGGATATAAGGGAGCAAATGTGTGTATATGTTCCTTAGTTTCTTTGTTTCACCCTGATTATTTACTAATGGTACTCTTGTGTGCAACAGAATTTTTATATGATAGGAAGAGACAAAGGCAGAACCCTTTGGAGAGTGTTAAAGATCGATAGATTGGATCCATCTGAGCTAAACATTCTTGAAGATTCCGCATCGTACACAGATATTGAGTGCTATGACCTTCTAAAACGGATACATGAAGGAAACAAGTCAATGGGTGGACTTAAGTTTATCACCATTTGTTATGGAATTGTTGGTATGGCTTTTTGCTTGGTTTTATACCTTTGCACATCTTTTGCCTTCTTAGTTGAATTCTCAAGATCTTTTCCTATCATTTTAGGGTTCGTGAAGTTTCTGGGACCTTATTACATGCTTATTATTACAAAAAGAAGGAAGATTGGAGCAATTTGTGGTCATACTATCTACGCGATTAGCAAGAGCGAAATGATTCCAGTTCCAAATTCTTCTGTGCGGTCAAACTTGGCTTATTCTAGAAATGAGAACAGGTCTTTTGTCCATTCTGCATGTAAATGTAATATGTACCTGATACTTCTAAAGAGATCTAAGAAAGTAGCTTTCAGAATTTTACATCGTCCAGTTGTACTTTGATAAGAATCATGTCATAGTGTTATTTTAGTTTCATTCAACTCGTCTGGGCAAATAGTCTGGTGTTATGATATTTTAGTAGTAGAAAGTTCTTTATTTTGGAGGTAATCTCTGTACTAGTTAATATACCCTTCAATGTGATATTACTGATGTGGGCCTTGTCGATTCAATCTTGGCTCTTGTTCTTCTAGTAGTTTTAGTTTGTCTTTACTAAGATAAGATATTCTTATGGATATAATTTTGATAAATATGAAATGTCTTTGTTAGATCCTTTTTTGGTTATACTGTTCTTTTAGGGGCTATTGCCACTTGCCTAGCCAGTTCATTCCTGCAAATGTGCAGGGGCAAACTTCATTGCCGTTGTGATGTTAATATAAGATGTTGAATGAGACAAGGTATCATCAGGGTTTCGCCGGGAAATGGCTTTCGTTTTTTCCTCTGATTGTTTTTTCCCTTTTCTGGTTAATATTTGCACTTTCTGAAAGTTGTTCTATCTCTATTATTTCTCTTTTGATTATTATTCATTGATGACCTGGATACTCATGTTCTTCTGTTTTTTGGTGGACGTAGATACAAGAAGCTCTTATGCACAGTGGACCTGACAAAGGACTTCTTTTTCAGCTACTCATACAATGTAATGTGTAGTCTTCAAAAGAACTTATGCGACAGTAAGACAGGACCATTCCTTTATGAAACAATGTTCGTTTGGAATGAGTATTTGACTCGTGGAATCCGAAATTGTCTGAATAATACTCTCTGGACAGTTGCCTTAGTTTATGGATTCTTCAAACAGGTATTAACTTTAAACCCTTCAGTGGCAGTGCTATAACCAGAGATTTTTCTTATTGGTCACTCGAGCAGGTTGCAACTCTTTTTCTATTTTAACTGCCCAATTTGGAATTGTTTTTCCCTGTATCTAGTGTAGCCATTCAGTAAAATCTTTGTTTCTTGTGTTATTGTAATGTGTAAGTTTGGATATTTGCTTGTTATGCACATCGTTTTGTACTTATATGGTACACTTGAAAAGTTTGATATGATATTAATGGTTTGATGCTTCTATATTCAGGTCAATCTTTCTGTATCAGGTAGAGATTTCAAGTTGACTGTCATTGCCAGACGTTCCCGTCATTTTGCTGGCACCAGGTTTGGACACTGCTTATGCATGTTTCCACATTAGTTAATGTTTGGACTCTCATTGCCAGATGTTCACATCACTTTTCTATATTCTCTGTACATGTTTCATACGTTTAAGGTCCCGTCTGCATGACCTATTTCCATACCATTATCTCCTCTTAGTAGTGTATGAGGAGCATAGTGGAATATAGCTAGTTCCCTGATTTTGCAAGAAAGTAAATTCCATCGTATATTGGCCTGTGCTTTTATTGCATAGATTCATAAAAGCTGAATAAATTAATTTTCTCTTCTCAAAAATGAACTTCTCCCGTTATCCCAGGTTTGATATTTCTAATCTCTCCTATTGTCTGTGCAGATATTTGAAAAGAGGTGTAAATGAGAAAGGTAGAGTTGCTAACGATGTTGAGACAGAGCAGGTTGTGATTGAAGATGCTTCTGAAGGATGCCCAGTGCAAATAAGTTCAGTTGTGCAGAATCGAGGCTCAATTCCCCTTTTCTGGTCCCAGGAAACCTCACGATTAAATATCAAACCCGACATAATATGTATGACTTGAGAAATATCCCCACATGTTTTATTCTCTGTGGTTATTTCTCATATATTCTACTGACTCTTTATGTTTTGCCAGTATCAAGGAGGGATCAAAATTATGAGGCCACAAGACTTCATTTTGAAAATCTCGTCAAGAGATATGGAAATCCAATTATTATTTTGAATTTGATCAAGGTAAGAGTACTTATTTGAATGGTCATCCATGCTCTCTTTTTACTACTCTTTGAAATAAAGTATAACCTCAAATGTAGTGATGCTTGAACTTGAACTTATTTCTCATCTTTGCTCTCATGTTTGTAACTACTAGACATGTGAGAAGAAGCCTCGAGAAACAATTCTCCGTGCAGAGTTTGCAAATGCTATCCGATTTATCAATAGGAGTTTGTCAAAGGAGAGCCGCCTAAGGTTTCTTCATTGGGATTTGCATAAACATGCCAGAAGGTATTAGCTTTCCTTTTTTAATTTTTTTTTTCTGGTATTGTTTAGGAAAAAAAAAAAAAAGGGTTTATTTCCTAATTGTAAGGTTGAGATGAATAGAACCTGTATCATTTGCAGCAAAACAACCAATGTGTTGGCACATCTAGGAAAAGTGGCTACATATGCATTGAGCTTAACCGGAATCTTCTATTGTCGAGTAACCCCAGATTTAAGGCCTGAGGGTTCATTCCATGGCTCTTGGTTTGAGTAAGTTCTTTTCATGACAGCACATTTCTTTTCCTAAAATAGAAAAGAAGGGACATTTTTGGCACAGTATTCTTTTTTATATGCTTTCTTGCTCAATTGTTTTAATATTCTATCTATAGAAATGCTAGAAGCTATTGCCAAAGCTAACAAGTTTAATGTGATGCAGAAAAAGTGATGATGGTGGTGACTGCTTTTCACATAACTGTTCCAGTAAAGATGAGGATCTTGATAGCCTAGAAACAGAAATTAGCAATGGAAGCGGTGGTGACGATAGGAGCAGGAATCACAATGTCAAACCCCCAATGTTTCAGAAAGGGGTCCTGAGGACCAATTGCATAGACTGTTTAGATCGCACAAATGTAGCCCAATATGCTTATGGGCTAGTTGCTCTTGGACAGCAGTTGCATGCTTTAGGATTTATAGAATCCTCAGATATTGATCTAGATAACCCTCTGGCAGAAGATTTGATGAGAGTTTATGAGGCAATGGGCGACACTCTTGCATTGCAGTATGGTGGTTCTGCAGCTCACAACAAGGTAACCCTTCTATACATACTACAGAGGAGAGTACTTACAGTGCATGATTTCAGATCCCAACTTCCAGTCTCTATTTTTGATGTTCTTCCAATGGGGGTTATCTGATATGAATAACCTGTGATGAATCTGATTACGATGGGAAAGTGCTAGTGATAACTGTTAGTACATAGTCTCAAAGCAATTTACCATATGTTATGCTTGTTTCTTGGTCAGTATTCCCCTGTGAGATTTTCCATTGCAAGCTCTTCATTAAATAGTTGGACATCTATGTTGAGATAGTGTAAAATACTGTTCTGATTCAAAACTGTAAAAATGCTATCCTGAGTTAAAACTCTTCATTAAACTGTGATCTTGCCTTTTTGAGTGGGTGCAAGGCCCATGGCAAGACCATGACTTCATCCAATTCTAAGAGGCATACTCCATTTTTCAATTAAGAGTATAACCTATTAGATAAAATTCACTGTGTTGGCTGATCTCATTAAGAGTATAACTCATTTCAATCTATTTCCTGACTGAACTTCAGCCTCTATATTCATTTTTGCCTTGCTGATTTGAAACAGATATTCTCTGAGAGAAGAGGTCAATGGAAGGCAGCAACTCAGTCCCAAGAGTTCTTTAGAACCCTTCAACGATTTTACAGTAATGCCTACGTGGATGCTGAGAAACAAGATGCTATTAATGTGTAAGTCAAATTAGCCAAAGTTTTTAAAAACGTTTCACCCTGATATACTTGCTCACATTGCCATGTAATGTAACACATTCTTATTTCAATTTATTATTGTGCAGATTCCTAGGGCATTTTCAACCGCTGCAGGGTAAACCAGCATTGTGGGAGTTGGACTCAGACCAGCATTATAATGTTGGGAGGCGCAATCCTAATTTTGCCGATGACAATGGCAGGTATGAAATGTTTTGTTTCTGTCAGTTTTTTGTAATAGCAATTTAGAGGATGACACCATATAGAAAAGTAACTTGGAAACATTCACACACAACGATGCACCCGATGTTATTTTATATTTCTGTAGTTGAAATTATGTACTTGCACGTATCATTATCTTAACATCTTGTAAAGTTATTTAATCATTTTCATAAAGATGTTAATTGTCACCTCCATTTCAAAGTCATATCCAATAGGATGATATATAGGAAATGGGTGCTATTTTTAAAACAATCATGTGCTTATGAGGATGGGAAATAATTTGATATTGGTGGGTCTTATCAAAAATAAAAACAAGTCAATATTGCAGTGTGTCTGGGTATATAGTAAAAGTAATAACTAGCATATGGCTTGCTTTGACGTTTAACTTACGAGATGGCTCTCTACATATGTAGTTCATTTATGAAAAGATCACTATCAGATGGCAATATAATCCATGAAAGTGATTCACCTACGGAAAATACGGATGTTGGACACAATCAGCCTTTATCTGAAATTTCACAAGGAAGTAGCAAGGGTATTTCAGAGTCCGCCCCTACAATCTCAACTTGTGAAAGTGCAATATCTTATCGCAGGTATGCCTACATTGCATTCACATACATGTTACCAAGAGAAGCTGTTTTAACCATTGTAGGTTTCACACTAAATGGTCAGTCTATCTCTCTATTGGTGTTGGACTATAGTAATTTTTTTCTTTTTCTTTTCATTTTCTTTGTTAAGGTTAAAGAATAGTTGAAGTTGGAGGTTGAAAAATTTGTATGTCAACCGAACTTCCAGTCTAATACTGTCTTTTGTAGGTTTACTCCCTCAATGCCATGCAAGCAGCTGTTTGATGGAATGCAAGAGGATCAATGCCTTAACAGTGATCACATTTATTATGATGAGCATGATGATGATTGTAACTTCTCAAATTTTCTAGATGCGGACTGGTTGTCTACATCCGGAAATTCTTGTGAAGAAGAAATGTCTGGAAGGTACTTATTCCTACTGTCTCACATATAATCATGTAGATTACATCCGGAAACAAGTCGTTTCAATCTGACAACTGACAATTTTTTTGTTGGCTCAAGGTCCATTGCCAGCCTTTCATCTGAGAATCTTGTGAATGCACCAAAATTTGAAACGAGCACATCTGCTAGTGAATCTGAATCCACAAAAAAGGTCAGTTATTTATATCTTCTTGCCGGAGTTGGCATGAAATATTGTAAGATCTACCTTGTTTTGAAATGAATACCAGACATTCTGTTAGGTCTATGAGACTGTTGATATTTGTTATCTAATTTTCTGCATTTAAGAGTAGAAGAAATGTTAATTTGTTTCTTTTCTTATTTATTAGGGAAGAGGGCAGAGTGAATCTGATCTCGCATGTGATAATATGCCACCCGAGTATTCCAACAGCTTCATGAACTGGGTAGCTAACGGGGAGTTGCTGTTTCTTTGAAGCTAACTAGAAGGTTTTGCATCATAACTCTAATTCAACCCGTCCGAAGGATTTGGGTTTTGTACAGAAAATAAATGGTAAGATGCCAACAAAGAGAATAGTACTGGATTTGGTGAGAAACACATTCTTCAAGGTGGAATTAATTCGTCGGGTCATTGAGAATAGGGGAAGTAGAGATAGGTATCAATAAGCAAACTCTCAACTCCACAGCTTCTTTTAGGTTTTAGATTGTCAAAAGTAATTACTTGTAGATATTAGATTACAACAAGTTCCCTCCTTTGCAGGTCCTGATTACATTCAATTTCATTTTCTTTTCATGTTTGTCTGTTCGAACGTGGAAGTATATATTGCCAACTTGAATTCAGTTTCTATGAAAATTGGAATAAGGTCGGAATAATAAGACATGATAGTGTCAAAGCCAGAAATGTCACCCCCAAACGAATAAGGTCGGAATAATAACAAGACTTGATGAAAATAGAAGACCTCAACTGTGCAAATTCGTACTTGGAAAAGAGAAATGACAAACGAATGATGTGAATGTAACACTTGACAACACAATATATGTAAAAAATGACTTCTGCGACATATGAGTCACTCCAATAACATCATCGGCTATCAAAGTGTAACATCTTCCAGCAGACATACATAACAACACAACATGTTCAGTGTTGAGTGTTGTTATTCAGAAACTGCCATGACTCAATAACATCTTTGCTAACAAAATCTAACTCCAACTCAAGTTCAATTAATTGTTTTCCTCTAGGAATGAGATAAAAATGGACATTTTGGTTCTGCAAATGCTTCTAAGCTGTTGTATGTTTGGTTTCCATTGCGACTACAGAATTCCTTTCCCAATTCAACAAAAATTGGAATCAAACAGATACCATTGCAATTGCAGTCTATGGTTCCTGTTTTTTCAATTAAACAAAAATCTAAAACAAAAACAAATATCCCAATACATAAGAAAGGAATTACTGTATAAACTATTGTGTAAAATTGAGACTCATAGAAAGAAACATATTAAATAACTTCAGCATCAGACAGTAATCTTCTTCCATGATGACACTACCAAACAAAATCCTCAATCCCAACCACTGGCCACTACGGGAGCACTACCCTCAGGGATAGGAGCAGCGACCACTGGTGCAGGAGCAGCATCCCAACCTTCTTGTGTCGCACCTTCAAAGATTAAAAAAAGAAAAAAACACAAAGTGAGTATGGGTTGTCATTATAGGCATGGAACTTCCCTTCACTTGCCAGTATTTAAAACTCTCTCTCTCAAAATACATAGAGAAGCTTTAGCAATCACATTGTAGGTGTCTTCAGACCAAAAACTAAAAGCATGCAAAATTATGAGGATAGACCATGGCAAAGCAGTATGTTCAGAAAATCCCTAGTGACAGAGACGATAAAATACAGACAAGTACAATGGTGCTAGCACAACAAAGAAAAGGGTAGCAGTGAAACCTGGTTCTGCAGTCCAGCCGGCAGCAGGAACAGCAGGAACAGCTGGGATAGCTGGGGCTGCATCGGCAGACCAAGAAGCATCAGCAATTTGGGTAGGCCACTGATCACCACCAAGACCACCGGAATATTCAATGTACTCTGGAGCTTGCACTGCTTCTTCCTCCTCTTGTTGCTTGGCCTCCTCAGGCTCTCTATAGAAGAACAAATCCACCTGCCCATTCAAATTTGTGTGAACAAAAGAAACATGGAGATATTCTTAAACAAGCCCGCCAGTTTCTTCCAAATAATTCAATATTAAGGCATAGAATTTCAAATGAAAACAAACATCACATTGTTTCCCTAGCGGCAGTTATAGCTTACCATGACATCCCACTTATGTCCTGGCCTAACGGAACCGCGCATTTGCAAAACCATCCTTGCCAGCAACCAGAAAAGACATCCAATACTGTGCTTCCCCTTATTATTGGCCGGAATGCCAATGTCAACATAACGCATGGGTGAATCAGTATCACAGAAAGCAATGGTGGGAATGTTCCCAAGAGCAGCTTCCTTAATTGGCTGCAAGGCACATCAACAGTTTTTAGCATACAAGTATACAACCAATCCGAACACAATGCCACACAAATCATAAGACCCTGTGTCGAAATTTAAGAGACCCTGACCTGGTGATCAGTTCTGGGGTCAGTCAAGATGAGGAGACGGGGCTCGTTGAAGGAAGTCTGAAGCTGGTTGGTGAAAGTACCGGGAGTGTGCCTTCCGGCAATGGCATTAGCACCAGTGTGCTGAGCAAACTTGAGGACAGCCCTCTGCCCATAAGGCCTGGCGGACTGCACAATGATGTCCTTGGGGTTTTCAATAGCAACAATCACCCTAGCAGCTAGCTGAAGTTTCTCCCATGTCTTTCCAAGATTGATAATATAAATCCCTATACAACAACCACATACCATTAAAAATCAACTAGCGTTTAAGGTTTACAATCAAATCTTGAACTAACATACAAAAGTGTCAAGTGTGTCACAAATAAAGGAATACTAAAGAGTAAAGAGGTGGTGGTGGTGGGATTCGAACCATCGTTGCGGCGCTTGAAGGCGTAACGCTCCATCTGAAAGTCGCAGTTTTTGGTGCCGAGATGGACCTCGGCGGCCAACATCATCTGGATGTCGGCCTCCTTCTGCGAGAGCTGACGTGGAGGAGCGGCGGTTGTCGTCGCCATGGCTTAAAACTCAATGGAGATAGTGAGTGAGTGAGTGAGAGAGAGAGAGAGAGCTTGAGAATCTCTGAACCGAAAAACAACTCCGCCTCCGCCTCTGCCTCTGCCTCTCTTAAAATGAAGGCGACGAGGGTTTAATGACTGTGAGAGTAACCCTAGTGGGCCTGGTCTTTTGGGCCTCCGATAACCATGGAAAAGAAAAGAAAAGTAAATACTTGGGCCCATATACCAAAACCAACACAGGACTCTGTTCATTGAAATGATCCAGATTACAGCGACACTTAGTTTAAAGGGCTGTGTTGGTTCATTTTCTTCACCATGCGACGACCCATGATATGACCTCGTACTAGAGTCATCATCTGAAGCAAGTGAATTGGATCGTCTGTTGAATTTTTCAAGTTTGCCACTCGTCTCTCTTCACTCCGAGGGACATGAGGCCTTCTCCAACCGGTTTGTTTAAAGTGCCAAAGGGCCAAAAATGGCCTTTTTGTTCTCCAACCCAAGTGACTAAGGGGTAAAGGGCCATTTTTTAGGGCCAAAAGGCCAACCCAAGGGCTAAATATAGCCTTTAGGATAGCACTTTAGTCCTTAGGGCTAAATGGATCAGACATGGGAGGCCCACCCGTGTAGGGCAGGGGTGACATATGCATGACGTAAGCAACGGCTAGTTGCTGACGTCAGCTAGCCGTTGCTTTTTTTTTTTTTTTTTAACCGTTGGCTATATAGCCGTTGGTTTGAAAAGAAGTGTGAATTGGTCACCGTTGAAAGATGAAGCACTCACCGTTGCTTTCGTGAAAGTATCGCAAAATTCCGTCAATGGTACAAGTCAATCGGAAGATGGTCTTTGGATCCAAGTCCAACAAAAATTCATGGAGATCCAAAATACTATTTTGGTACAAAGGACGTGGGAGAGTTGCAAATCTCGGTGGCAAAAACACATTTTTCCTCAAATGAACAAATGGCACTCTTGCATCAAACGTGCCGAGAGGACGAACCAAAGTGGAGGCAATCTTGAAGATCAAGTGAGTATTTTTTCAAAGAAAAATTTATTTTAAAATACAATGTGATTTTTTAAATTTTGTATCATATTGTTATGTAGATTATATTTAATTATGCTCATAATTTACAACATACATTTTATAGAAACGCCAAGCGGAAGAGTATTTTCGGGACGACAATAGAGGAAAAAATTTTAATTTTCTCAATTGTTACAAATTGGCCAAAGAATGTAATTGGGCGACTTTTGAAGATACACCACAAGTTATTTACAACACACCAACATCACAACAAAATTCTTCATTCGAATTAGATGATGATGTTGAACCTATCATCACAAGTTCCACCCATTCTCCACCAACAACTTCTCCAATTGAAAATCCTAGGCCAATTGGGCGAAATGCAGCAAGAAGAAGACTTGCCAAGAGAAAAGAAGCCGAAAGTAACGTTGGAGAAGAAATGGTGGCACACCTAAATCAACTAAGAGAAGATCTCCAGAAATCAAAGGAGGAAAGAGCAAGAAGAGATCAACTCAAGGAAGAGAGAAGAGAACGTGATAGGGAAGAAGCTATTTTAGCAATGCAAACCATCAATTTTACTCCTTTGAGTAAAGAGTATTATGATGGAAAGAAAAGGGAGATAATGGAGAAAATTCGGCGTCGTGAGTTGTTTCCGTCATCCGGTTCGACATCGAATGAGTACCGCCCGGAAATGCCATTCAATGACTCGGATGAGTAATTAATGTTGCCCAAATAAATTGTTATAATCTATTAAAATTTCCTTGTAACTTTTATTTATTATGAATAAATTTTGCTTGTAACTTTTATCTTTGCTTATTTTGTCATGAATAAAATAAATATTAAAAATATGATTCCAGTTTTATTTCATTTCAAAATTAGCTAAAAATATTTTTAATTATCTTTAAAAAAAAATACAACCAAAAAAATATTTTTTATCATATAAATTATTTCAATAACTATAAGTCAATTGACTTTAAAAAATAAGCACACACACACACACATATATATATATATATAACCAATCCAAAATGTTAAAATATATTTTAGGGCTATAATTTAGCCTTGACGGGTTGGAGACGGTTGATGTCAGATCAATGAATAGTACAGAATTTAGGGCTAAAATTTAGCCCCAGGGCCATTTTTAGCCATTTGGGTTGGAGATGGCCTGAGATCTCTTGTCTCTAAACTTTCTAGGGTGATGATAGGTTGGCAAAGCGCTTAGGAGGTAGAGCCACAAATGTTGCTTTGTCACGCTTTCAGTGACATGACTAGATGATTCGCTACTTGAAGCGGTTGCTGGCTTGGATACTTAAAATAGATGAGAGGCAAAGATATCTTACCAGACGTGATAATTTTGTAGACACGGAAATCTGTAGACCAATGAAAAGACATGTGTGCAAAACAAAAAAAGATTTTTATTAATATTTAAACTACAGGTTACAATTTTTATTAAAAAATTCTTTTGATTATATCTTCGTTCTTGTGCTTAATTCAAGGGTGTCGACTGCTTGATCTTGAATTAGTTGATTTTCACGAGAGTTGCGACGTGGATTGGTGTTCCTTGATTTTGGAAGGTAAATAAATAAGCTATTCATGTAGCTTGATGTTTCTTCACGAGTCATGAAACTTTAGAAAACAACAAAAAATTTAAAAATATAAGGAGAAATAAAATCTAAGCCATTTATATATACTAGCAGGGCCCACTCACTACACACAAAACTTTTCGTACAACTACCACATTTTCTGCTATTTTTATTTTTTATTTTTATTCTTTTGTTTTCTATATTACAATTTACTATATTATCCCTATTAATTAATTACATTTCAAAGTTTTTTAATATAAAAAGGTTAAATTGGTAAAAAAATTCAGTTTTGGAGAGCACTCTTATGTTAATAATAGTATAGATATATATCTTATATAATTAAGCCAATTCTTGAGAGAATGTTTAAATTTTTAAACTACCATATATGCCCTCACAAAATATAGATATTAATAAACAAATTATTTTTATATGAGGATAAGATAGTCAATAGACTATATCATATTTAAAAAAATTGCAAAATACATTCCATGAAAAAAGAAGAAACTTCTCCACAATGATTTTGTTTTTTTTTGTTTTTTGGTGTAAATATATACATTTTGTTTTAGAACTAGACTAGATGTTCATATTCCCTCTGATATAACCAAAAAAAAAAAAAAAAAAAAATTTACATTAAGGCGTCTAAACCCTAGCCTAAATTTGTTTCCTCATCTTAAACCCTACTCCAGTCCAGTCCCCAAAGCCTTCATCTTCCACAGCCAGCAATGGCGGACAGAAAGAAATCTAAGAAACCCACAAACAACAACATGGAGCACCTCAAGACTGACATAGCCTCCTTCGCTTCCTCCCTCGGCCTCTCTACCTCTCTCCCTCCCTCTGATTCTTCAGGCTTCAACGATGTCGATTTCCGCAACCCCAAAAAACCCCAACAGAGGCCTAAACCCTCAAAACCCCAGAATTCCAAACCCCAAAATCGAAACACCACCCAGAACTTCAAACCCAATCTTTCGAAACCCCCTTTTCCTTCACTCCCTGATGTCACCAGCAACAGTGAAAAAGCAAAGACCTTTGAGAATCTTCCGAAGCTGCCGTTGATTTCAGCCACCAACATTGGAGTTTGGTACGAAGAAGCTGAAGAATTGGAAGGCAAAGTGGTCGGGAAGATGAAGAAAGCCGAGGCAAGGAGTGACAAGGAGTGGAGTGGTGAGGTGGCCAAGAAGCGAAAGCTTGGAGAGAGGTTGATGGCACAGTACACGGCGGATTACGAGGCTTCGAAAGGGAAGAGTGGGGATATCAAGCTGTTGCTGACCACACAGAGGTCAGGGACTGCTTCTGATAAGATTTCGGCGTTTTCGGTGTTGGTTGGGGATGATCCCATTGCCAATTTGAGGTCTTTGGATGCACTTTTAGGTAATCTTTTGTTTGCTGATATGTGTTACATTTTGCGGAAGACTAAGTTACTTGAAATGGATAATGTCTCGTGTAATTTGTGTTGAATTTTCTATCTGGCCAAGTATGCTGAAGTTTACTTGGGGCTGCTTGTTGTTTGTTGCAGGAATGGTAGCATCAAAAGTAGGAAAGCGATACGCATTTGCAGGTTTTGATGCATTGAGGGAGTTGTTTCTTACAAGGTTCTTTCCCTCTCTATCCCTCTTTTGCTCTCTCAGCACCATATTCAGAGGTTATATAGAATAATAGAATTGCAGAATGACCAAAACTTCATTGACCGAAGCAAAACATGACCTAAATCACCAAGAAAATATGAACTACTAACAAGCCTACCCTAAACTATTATGCATCTATGTCAAATTGAACTGAAGTAGTCTGTGCAAGTGAACTTGATGGTTCTCTAGTTTGGTATGCTGCATGTTATACCGTGTAAATATTAGTAAGAACCCATTATTGTTGGTAACTGTTTGTCCATTGGAGTTTGTAATAGAACTTTGACTCACTATTGCAGAACTTCTTGTGTTTATGGGTTTATCTGCTTAACTGTTGATCTGACATGTCATATATGCTTCCTTTTGCTAGTTTATTACCCGATCGTAAGCTTAAGAGCCTCTTACAGCGGCCTTTAAATGATCTTCCTGAGACAAAAGATGGTTATTCTCTTCTGCTTCTGTGGTATTGGGAGGAATGCTTGAAACAAAGGTATTTGGTTTCGTTTTTTTTTTTTTTCCACATCATTCCTACTGTGCCCAGCGTAGAGAGTTTTTAACTACGAATGTTCTGCTACCCACCAAACACACACCCACACAAAAAAAAAGAAGGAAGAATGGCTTGTACTCTGTTGGACAATTGTTTCTATCCTAACCTGATTCATATCTCAGGTATGAACGCTTTGTTATTGCTCTTGAGGAAGCATCAAGAGATATGTTACCTGAACTCAAAAACAAGGCATTGAAGGTTAGAGTTCTCCCTGATTTTATCGGCTACTATGCTTCCAGCGTAAAACCCTTGAGTAATGACTGTATTGTTGATTCCTCACGAGCTTCCAACCTTCATTTTTCTCCAATAAATTTTATTTGGTGATCAGACAAAGCATGGCAATGTACTAGTGATGCAGGGCCTATCTTATAACTATCTGAGGCATATTTGCTTGAGAAAAAATTGAAGTCACTAGAACAAGAATTCCAAGTTTCTTATGCCATAAATAAAATGAAGTTTGTTGTATGCTGACATAATATCCTCTCAACTACTTTCAGACTATATATGTATTACTCAAGAGTAAATCGGAGCAAGAGCGAAGATTACTGTCTGCCCTAGTTAATAAAGTAAGTTCACACTGAATAAGCCTCACCTCTGAACATGTATTGAAGATTCTCTCTCTCTCTCTCTATACTGCTAACCTGCCTTATTACTTGGTTTTATATATTTTTTTTCTTTTTATTACTTACAGCTGGGAGATCCTAAAAATAAGGGTGCTTCAGATGCTGATTTTCACTTATCAAACCTTTTGCGTGACCATCCAAACATGAAGGTACTATCGTACAACCAGCTAATCTAATGCTTGTTGCATTGCCGTTTGAATACATTTTCTGTTTTTGAACATCAAGCTTTTAAAGTTTGGTGCTTTCTGATATATGCATCCAATTTTATCTCCATGATATTGACGGAGCAATTGTTATCATGCATCTAGCAATTGTTATCTCTTTTCGCCCGTGATTATTTGTGGATCATGGTAATCATTTTGGTGCTTTTGCATCTCTTATCTGACTAAGAGCTGTGGTAATTGAACAGGCTGTGGTGATTGATGAGGTGGACTCTTTTCTCTTTCGGCCGCATTTAAACATACAAGCAAAGTACCATGCGGTATGTCTCATCTTAGATTCTAGTAGTTGTGGTGGATTTCTGAGTTAGTAGTGCTATGGATAGTTCTGTCTTGGCATAGGTTTAGTGAAGTATAGAAGTTGGATTCATTTGGCTCTAGATCTTATGGAATTCTTAGGTCTTACTCGTTATGATGGTGGATCTATAGCTAATGCTAAGGATTATGCTGCCTTGACATAGTGGTTTGGTGTTTAGAGGAGTCGGGTGCAAGTCATCCTCAAAGCAAGAAAAAAAAACCAACAAAAGCTCCTCATATTGAAACCAATCATTAAAAGGGAAAATTTTTGGAGACAGGTGACTGGGTGTATATATGTTATAGAAATAGGTTCTGCATACTATAGAGATAAACTGATAACAGATGGAACTTTAAGATTTAGTTTTGTCAAGAGATACTTACATATTTGCATACAAGAATTCATGTGTTTTGCCAGGGCGACGTGTTCTGTCAATTGAGTTTCTGTCTGAAACTTCCTTTGAGCATGTACTAGGTCAATTAAATTCTGGAACTGCCTGCATTCATTTATTTTGATTTAGTACAGCTTGAAACTCTATTTGAACTACACTTAAACTGCAGGTTAACTTTTTGAGCCAAATTCAACTAAGAAATAAAGGAGATGGACCAAAGGTGGCAAAAAGTTTGGTAGATGTATATTTTGCACTTTTCAAGGTATATTTTTACTTTTTCTTTTGAATACAATAGCCTCTATGGTTGCAACCCCCGAGTTTCTACATAAGCAAGTAATACACATTTATGGATCATTTCACCTATGTTGTTGGATATCTCTCATGAGGAGACAATTAGATAATGCTTGAAGTATATTATGTCAATGCCTAAAGTATGGGTCTTTTATTTTATTTTGTCTATGAGCTTGAATTATGAATTTGAAAACAAATATTAATGAAAGTATGTTTCAGGTACTGATTTCTGAGGCAGGTGGAGGTGAAAAGGCCGAAAAGGACGAGAAAGTAGGGGGTAAAAAACCAGCCGGTTCTCGTAAGGATGGCAAAGGCAATAGTTCATCAGATTCTCATTTTGAATTGGATTCACGTCTTCTATCAGCTCTATTAATGGTTGGTACAAATTGGGTCTTAGTAGATGGGATGCATTTTTTAGCTTTCAGTCAAAACTTGATGCTATACTGCCCCCAATGTTCCTCTTGGTGCTTTTTCAAGC
Source organism: Rosa rugosa (assembly GCF_958449725.1). Classification (NCBI taxonomy): domain Eukaryota; kingdom Viridiplantae; phylum Streptophyta; class Magnoliopsida; order Rosales; family Rosaceae; genus Rosa; species Rosa rugosa. The sequence continues at coordinate 55,145,352 of NC_084820.1, read as the reverse complement.
ATTAAATCACTGAAAGAAAATAAGGAAAGAAACAGAAAAGCTAAGCTTAAACTTTGAGCTTGGAAAGACCTTTTTTTTTCAAAATACTTTTCTAACTGCTTTGCATCCCTTTTCTTGCCAAACTAACAGGGAGTCAATAGAGCATTCCCATATGTTTCGAAGAATGAGGCTGATGACGTTGTTGAGGCCCAAACACCAACACTTTTCCATTTGGTAAGCTCAAATCTTTGCTGGTGTTACTTGATTTAGCTATTATCTGATCATTGAATCTGATGTTGACCCTTATGCAGGTTCATTCTACTAACTTCAATGTAGGAGTTCAAGCACTGATGCTTCTTCATCATATCTCATCTAAGAATCAAATTGTCAGTGATAGGTTTTACCGAGCCTTGTACTCAAAACTACTCCTTCCAGCTGCCATGAATACTTCCAAGGTAGGTGAAATTGGGATTACTTGAACTGTTACATAGTATGTGTTTAATCTGGCTTTATTATGGTTTGTTGGAATGTTTCTTTAGATCAATGACTTTACTCTTGTATAATATTCTCTTAAATGAGTAAGATGATATTGGCACTCCAAAAATGACTTCTGCACTCCCTCTCACTCATGGTGAGTGCAGATTGCAGAAAGTCAGTTTCAGAGTCCAAGTATCATTTCCTTTTTTTTTCTTTTTTTTTTGTAGGTAGTTTGTTTTATGAGTTTTTCCCCTATTCAACACGTTTAGTGTCTTTTGTTTTTGCTTTATGGTTTTATCAGCGGGAATGTTTCTGGATTCTATCCATTTTTCATGTTCTCTTGTTTCAGTTGTATAACTTCCCATGCTTTCTTTTTAGGCTGAAACATTTATTGGACTTCTTCTGAGAGCAATGAAATCTGATGTCAATGTGAAGCGTACAGCTGCTTTTGCAAAACGTCTACTGCAGGTTGGTATTTCATCTACGTATCTTATTTGTATGCCCCATGAGAGTATGAGACCATAGTTTCATTTTAGATAGCTTTATGTGTAGAAATCTTAAAATTCAGTCTAAAACTACGCGTCCTAGAGAAAAACATGCAGTGTCTAATGTAGATTGACTGCCCTTGTCCTTTGCTTATGGGGACGCTTTACTTATCTACTGGCTTTAACAGGTCGCCCTTCAACAGCCGCCTCAATATGCATGTGGATGCCTCTTTCTTCTCTCTGAAGTTCTAAAAGCACGGCCCCCCTTGTGGTAAGTGTAGGGCTACTCTAAAGATATGTGCGCTATATTTATTCAACAAGGTCATAATAAACACCTCTCTACTTATCAATTGCAGGAACATGGTGCTCCAAAACGAGTCAGTTGATGATGACCTTGAGCATTTTGAAGATGTGATAGAAGAAACCGATAATGAACCCAGCCCTGTCCTGGAGAAACAAGAAGTTGAACTTGTTCATAACAGTGATGAAAAAAGTGATACCGTCAATTCTGATCATGATTCTTCAGAAGATGATATTGACTCTTCCGCCTCATATTCTGAAGATGAAGCTTCCAATGAAGCAGATGAGTTTCATTTTAGAAATGATTCAAAGGACTCCAAGACGGTGCCTGATGGTAGCGTGCAGCAACCACAAGTAGTATCCTCTGAGAAGACTTCACTACCTGGAGGCTATGATCCACGACACAGAGAGCCCTCTTACTGGTTAGTTTTCTTTTCTAAGCTTCTCTACGTTGTATCAATGCTAGGACCTGTTATTTCACTGCTTCTGATGGAAACCAAGAAATTGTATATCAAGTAGGGTTCATGCAGATGCTAATGGTCTTCAAAGAGAATGAAAGAAGATCAAAAGAAATTGTGTTTTCCTTGTACCCTATATAATTTCTTGCTTTTATTTTCTTTTGACTGTCTACCACCTGTTTCTTTGTGGTGAACAGCAATGCAGATCGTGTAAGCTGGTGGGAGTTGACGGTACTTGCTTCTCATGTGCACCCTTCAGTTTCTACCATGGCAAAGACGCTTCTCTCTGGGGCGAATATTGTCTATAATGGAAACCCACTGAATGACCTATCACTTACTGCTTTTCTGGACAAGTTTATGGAGAAAAAACCAAAGGCAAGCACATGGCATGGTGGTTCGCAAATTGAACCTGCGAAAAAGGTCTTAGTTCTTAACTTCTGTGCAAAGTTACAATTTTTGCTTTTTGTCTTCATTTATGTCAAACTTGTTTTTGTTCTCTCTCACTTGAATGATTGTTATTGTTTTTTGTTCTCTCTCGCTTGAATGATTCTAACAATCATACTTGTGGAAACTGCCCATTGAAGCCCCTAAATGTGTGATGCTGACTGAGCTTTTGTGTTCCAGCTTGACATGACCAACCGATTCATAGGACCAGAAATCCTCTCATTGGCTGAAGAAGATGTACCTGCAGAAGATCTCGTCTTTCACAAGTTCTACATGAATAAAATGAATACTTCGAAGAAACCAAAGAAGAAGAAGAAGAAGGCAACAACAGAAGATGAAGATGCCGCGGAGTTGTTTGATGTGGATGGTGGTGGTGATGATGAGAGTGATAATGAAGAGATTGACAATATGCTGGATTCTGCTGGTGTTGCCATGGATGCAGATGGCGACTATGATTATGATGATCTAGACCAAGTAGCCAATGACGACGATGAAGACTTGGTTGGTAATGTTAGTGATGTCAGTGATGCTGATCTTGACCTGCCCTCAGATATTGCAGAGGGTGAAGATTTTGATACCACTGCAAACAGTGATGAAAGTGATGATGGCGATGATGCTATTGATATAGGAGATGTTGATGACGACGAGGTTGAGGATGAGGATGAGGATGAGGATGTCCATATTGAGAGTGTCCAAGGGAAAAGTAAACGGAAGCGTGGGAAGGCAGCAGCATCCCCATTTGCGAGTCTGGAAGAATATGAGCATTTGTTTAACGAGGACGCCCCTGCTGAGAAGGAATCTAAAAGCAAGAAGAAATCCAAGCCCCGAAAGAAGAGAAAGTCGTCTGATTAAACCTACGTTTGCCTTTTTTGGTTTTCAGACTTCATTACAAACATACTTTATAGCCAAAAAGGGTAGAAAATTTTGTTTAAGCTTTAAGCTTTAATTGTACCAGTAAGTTGTCAGCTGTTAAAAGGAACCTCCACATCATTGTACTACCATCAATATTGTCAATGAAAGAAGCATAGGAAATTTGCTACTTCGGTTTTTTTCTCGCAAAGTATGCAAAATCATGCCATCACTCCCCAAAGGACAGAAGCGTTATGAAAGAAACACTCGCATGAAGCATTCGAATTTAGAACACAAATTCATGGTCTTGGCAAGCATACAACAAGCATTCATAAGAATTCGAAACAGAGACGCATAACAACTGGGTGTACCATGCGGGTGACAACACAAAAAGAGGCCTACAAAATACATCAAGTCCAGTCCAGCCTAGCTAGCTTCTTCTACATCATGACATCATCCCCTATTCGCTTCATTGCTTCAAGAGACGTTAACTGCGACTGTTTTGGGTTTGGGAGGTGAGGGAAGCTTCTCAACAACTACGGTCAGGACCCCGTTTTCGCATTTGGCAGTGATGGCTCCAACATTCGCATTCTCAGGCAATCGGAACTTCCTCAACATCTTCTGCGGTGCCTTCCTCTCAAGCCTAACATACTTGCACCCTTCCTCCTCTCCATCTTCACGCTTCCTCTTCCCGTTGCTCCGAATCACCAGAGTATTTTCATCTTCAACAGTTACCTGCACAATATGCAAAGGTCTTCTTCATTCCTCAGCTAACACATCGCAGTAAAATCCAATTCTAAATCAAATAAGTAAACAAGTTTTGATACCTGAATATCAGATTTGGACAAGCCAGGGACGTCCAAGTAGAACGTGTAGTCCTTGGCGGAGTCCAAAATGTCGACCGGAATGGTAGAGGCACCTTGGTTCTCTTTGGCTCCATGAGCAGCCCGAGAAGGGTACATGTAGGTGGGGATAGTATCAGGGAATTTGAGCAGGTGGTTCACTGCTGCTTCCAAGTCCACGCTGGAGGGACTCGAAATCTCTACTCGGCTCATTTTTCAAAGCGCAAATTTCAGTGTGTGATGTTGCAATCGATTGTTTGGTCCGGCGAGAAAAGTTTGGGGATATAAGAAGGCAGGGAGAAGAAAGTTCGGGAAGCAAAGGAAATTAAAGAGGGAGAGGAGTAGAGAAGCATCCGGAAAAGTCGCGGGTAATGGAGACTCCTGATCTTACACGTGTTACTGGTTTCAACGTGGGTTGGGGTTGGACTAGAAGTCACCACATGTATGCTCAAAATCACCAGATTGGAGACCTCTTGCAATGAGAGCGATGTTGGATTATAACTTCTTCAAAATCACCAGATTGGAGACCTCAAAATCACATGTATTTATTTGTTCTCCATCGTCTCACTCATCCCATATCATCGGACATCAGTAGAGAATTGGATCTCTCTGATCTATACTATTATTAAGAGAAGAGAGCTTGCTCTTCAAAATTGAAATTGTTTATCAATTTAACATTTATATATTAAAAAATTATAAAATATAATTAATCAAGAAGGATAATATGGTAAATTGTAAAATAGAAAAAAAATTAAAAAAACAGAAAATGTGGTAGTTGTACGGGAAGTTTTTCCACTACCTTTAACTTCTCTCCACACATATAGTGGGTGGGTCCGGCTAGTAGCAGATCACCGAAATAATTCTAGTGGAGTTTGGATATTCAATTTGACTATATTATGGTTCGTTTAGATTTTTCGCAATTGTGTTTGGTATTGATAGTTTAGTATCATTTAGGCCTCATTTAGTTTGCGGAAAGGAAATTAATTCCTTACTCTTTTCATGGGCATGAGAAATTGCAATGCCCATCAATTTTCCTTTCCAGTGTTTGGAAATGCCAGAAATATAGTCATATATTTGCGTAATAAATGCAGGAAACTAGGAGGGAAAGTGAATCCTTAGGGTGGGGGGGGGGGGGGAAACCATTTCCCCCCATATTTTCCTTTCCTTTAGGAACCCTTTTCCTTTCCTTTGTGATCCCAAATACAAGAAATGAATGACTTTCCTTTCCCAAGGCCCTGATTTCATGAACCAAACGTGGCCTTAGTTCTTCCCCCAAAAAATTGAATTGCTGCTAATGAGTACTCCACCCTAAATTCATGCGTCATATATGAGTATTTCAGTAAAACATTCCAGTTGGTTTATGTTTAAGGATTAAATTCAGTTTACTCCCTCATACTTTAAGGACAAAATCAGTTTGGTTTTTTTTTTAATCACGTTGGTCCCTGCGCTTTAAAATCGCATCAGCCGAGTCCAGTTTTTAAATTTCTCTCCGAATGTGACGTCACGTGCAGAGTTGGAGCCGACATGGGACCCCATTTTTCAACCTTTGACATTCAATTTGGATGAAATGTCCAAACCACCCCTTATTACCTTTGACTCTTAGCATTTGACCCCATACTCTTTTCCTAATCTCTCTTTCCTCTTCTTCCCAACCCAACTCTCCGACCCAATTTCCTTCTTCAAATCCCAGTTTCACTTTAAATCCAAACCCTAATCGAAGTCCTAAAATCCAAGACATCATCTCTCTCTCTCTCTCTCCCCCCCCCCCCCCCCCTCCCTCCTCCCCCATGAACTCAACCCATGTCCTCCTACCACTCAAATCACAACCATAATCAAAGCAGCTAGCTGATCATAAATTGGTAGCTTCTTAATCGAAAAATGATCATGAAGATGAGCCTATCAAAATCCATATCCCAAAAATTAAAAATCAAATCTTGCACCAACAAAAACAAGCACCAACCTCTATAGAAGAGCCCTCTGAATTTTGCTTAGGCTGATCAAAAGAAGAACAGATTCTGCTTCAGAATTTGAAAAGCTATTATGGGTAGTGATCAATTAGGGGATTAGATCAATGAAGGTCAAAAAAGCCGCCCACTGCAGCACCCCTGTCTACCACCGTGCTGCCACCTAAATCTCTTACTGATGTAGTCGAAACAAATTCCATCAGTAATCGAACCAAGCATCACCACCAATCAGTAACCTGAAAAGCCCCGCCATCGTCCTTTTCGACCTTAACCATGGGCGGCCTTAGTGAGATCGATCTTTCCGGGGTCGACGACGAGGTTGTAGAGTCCTTAGAGAGGCGAAGGGATTGGAGGGTGTAGTGGAGGAGCTCGGAGGTGGCGTGGAGGTTGGAGAGCTGAAGAGTGAGGGCGTTGATGGAGCGGAGGGGGTCAGAGAGCTCGAATCGGGTGTGGCGGAGGGAGTCAACGGAGGATCGGACGGTGGAGAGGGCGTGGTCGGCGTGCTGGAAGAAGGAGAGCTGAGAGAGGAAATCAGAGTGGCGGGAGAGGACCTCGGAGCGGAGCTGGGACTTGAGGAGGCGAATGGCGTGCTGGAGCATCTCGGCGGTGGAGGGGGCAATGTTTCATCCTCTTTCATTTGAAACGAGAGAGAGAGAGAGAGAGAGAGAGAGAGAGAGAGAGAGAGAGAGAGAGAGAGAGAGAGAGAGAGAGAGAGAGAGAGAGAGAGAGAGTATAGAGAAAAAAATTATAAAAAAAAATTAAAAACTATATTAAATTTGAAATGTCCATTTTGTCCTTGTTGGGGATTTAAAGTCTGAAAAGTGCCCACTCTGTCAGCTTGTGACGTCATGATTGGAGCAAATTTTGAAATTTGGACCTGAGTGATGGAAATTAGAAGTGCAAGTACCAATGTGACTAAAAAAAAAAAAAGGACTAGACTGAATTTAGCTCCAAAATGTTAGCGTGAATCTCTATTCCTCTCAAATCAAGCATGATTCTTCTAAATTGATTTGATCCTAATTAATAGATTGATTGATTTGTTTATATTTGTATTCAATGCTTCTGAAAGTCAACAGTGGCATCTATATATTTGTACAATTTGTAATAGAGAGAATCAATGAAAATCACTTTCTACTTGAAAGACTAAACTGAATTTAATCATATGTTTAATCACTTTAATGTGGGTCAATACCTTTTCATTTGTCACATGTTGTTGGTGTTTAGCTGATAACATAACTTGGACTACAATCTGTGTGTCTCTCTGTAGATGTCTTTTAGCTTTTTTAGGGTTTGAATGATTGAGTGAATAATACAGATATTGTAAGCCAACAAAAATTTACTTTTAAGTCAGTAATTAAATAAAGTTATTGTGATAATGCAAATTTCACTTGGCCTTTTTTGCTAGGACTGAAAGGGCAGACAATTCAACAAGGCCTCACCTCAATGGTGTCATGGAATCCCTTCAGATTTCAACGTGTACCAGAATAAATGGTTCATAACAGGCGGAGGCTTGTTTCATGTTCTTTCTGTCATTTTCAGGTGTAATATAACAGGAGCACTATGTTCTTCTCCTTCAAAAACGAGGGATTCTACGGTTTGGCGCGACATCAAATGATAGAGATGACTCCTAGCTCTCTCTGAGAAGATTGGTTGCTACAGGGTTTAAGAAGGTTTGTTGCACAATTATAGAAGGACCTACACACACTATAGTATTAGCTGTACTATGTAATTATTTTCTTCATTTCTATTGGCCTAGAATTGTGTGAATATCTTATCAATGAAAGAGGAAAGTATCAGAACAGAAAAATGAAAGAGGTCCCTTGAAAACAACAACGTCTTGAATGGTGGAAACAGAAACATTATTTCCCTAACGACTTATCAGCTGTCCTTAATTAAGAATTGGGGAAAAAATGCGAGCCATACCCGACTTTCTTTCCATTAGTAACTTTAGTACCTTAATTTAAAAAAATACCCGACTTTCTTTCCATTAGTAACTTTAGTACCTTAACTTAAAAAAATGTCAGATTAGTACCTGACGTTCACTCCCCGACCCAACATAAGTATCTGGATCCCATTTTGCCGTTACACCGTTTGCCACTGGCAATTTTGAGCGGTATTTCTGTCCCTTCACTCAATCCCTTCTTCTTCCTCACAGACACACTCTCTCTCTCTCTCTCTCTCTCTCTCTCTAGTCGCACTCACTAATCTCCGAGCTCAAATCAACCGGTTTCTCCATCGGAAATTCCATCACAGGTGTGCTAATCTTAACCTCGCTGTGCTTCGTTACTCTCGCTCTTCTTCATTTTCATGTATGTATACCTCTACTTGTGCATATACGGTTATGAAATGTACATACGTATGTACTCCTACCGCCGCTCATGGAGAAGGCTCTAGTGCAGAAGCTAGAATACTGAATTGGAATCCAGGGGATTATGGTCTTTCATTTGAAGGTAGTAGATCTGTGGAAGTGTGCCACAAATAAATATAACACTCGGAACAATGAAGATATCAGTTTGAAAGTAAGACTTGGATTTGAGAAGTACTTCATGGCATGACCGGTCCATCATCTCAAGCTTGCTTGGTGACCCAACAAGTGGAGCACCATCTGAACCCAAGTCCCCAATTCCACCATGCAAGAATCTACAGCTAGTTCCATTCTTGCAGTACCTTCTAGCATAATACAAACAGGGCTTCCACTCGAACCCAGAATTCGGGTCTTCCAAGCACACATTACTGACGGAGCAGCTCCGGTGATGAAGATGAAAGAAGAACATGAAAGAAATCCTAACCGAAATGGGATTCAGGAACCCAGAATCTGCAATTTCAATCAAACCTGATAATCAAAATATGCAATTATATACCTAACAATGCGGAAAAGCAATCAATTGCTCATATTTGCGATTAAACCTTCAAGAACATGTGGGATCAAAGCACTAACGAAACCAAGATCTCGCCTTTCGAATCAATCAAACCAGAATTGAAATTAGGATTAGATCTGAGGCCATATTGGAAAATCAAAACCCTAATTTGGATTGCAAAAGAGCGTGGGTTTGTTACGATTTTTTCTTTTGAGAAAATGGGGTTGGAGATTATGGCGAAGGATCCACGGTAGGTATATAGAGAGAAGAGAGATAATGATGTCCTTGCTTGGAGGCGACGCGAAGGATAGCTCGGCAGCGGCGCAGGACAAAGCTCGCACCTCGACGTGTGTCGAAGAGAGAAGACGCAGGAGGCCGGTGGCTGCGCTCCTACTGCAAGGCCGGACAAGGCTCATACTGGAAATAGAAGCCACCGTGAACGGACTCGGCCCTCTGACTCGCGACGCTGACGGAGACTTCGAGTTTGGGTTGACGCCTGCAACGGCCTTCGGACTCAGCCAACATAACAACTTCGGCTTCAGGTCAGGGTCGTCGAGGCCAGCTTCCAAATGGGAAGCGTTTGATGTCATTGAGGCGAAGAATGGTGAGATGGGTGCCCAGAGCAAATTTCTGGGTGCCCAAATTAGATTTGGACCAGAAAGTGGAGGAAAAAAAAAACATTACATACTCAAATTACCCATTTACCCTTTATTATATGTCAGTTGACTAACGCTGTAACGGCCAACAATGTTCCAGGTACTAATGTCAGGTCGCTCTAAGTTTTTAGAAAAATAGTCTCTTCTCCGTCCGGCGGCGCGCCCTCTGGGCGTTGTCGTCGGACGGGTTGTCTCCGTCTATGGGAGTCTCATTCGGTTGGGTTCGATCTGGACTGGCAAAGGTGGTGGAGGAATGGCAGTTGCGGGCAGGTGGGGGTTCGGTTCTTGTCGGCGGGGATGGAGGCTGAGTGAGATGTCGCGGGTCGCCGGTGGACTTCTGGATCCGATCTGGGCTGTTGCTTGGTATAGCAGATCCGATCTGGTTATGAATTCCTGGATCGGTGAGGCTCAGGTTGTGGTGTGCTGGCAGTGGAGCGATCAAATTGGTGGAATGCCGACGGTGAAGCAACTGTCATGGGCCAACCGGCTTGGCGGCACGCTAACTGTTACACCCCATATCCGATTTAACTTCTTTTACTATGTGTATGTGAATTACGGTACGTTTTACCGTTCGCAGTTATCATTTTACAATTTAGGGGGGGGGTTAGAATATGACTTTTTGTTCGGGTCAAAATCTGAGAAAATTTTCTTCACGAAAGTTGTAGAGGATGTTAAACCGAGCGCGTGCATATGTGGTTCGTAAAAATCGGAGTTCGCATACGAAAGTTATAAGCGAAAATGTGAACGTTACTGTTCATGGTAACTTTCTATATATATAGAAAGTTACTGTGGTAGATTTCCATTTCCGGAAATCTACCTTCTCTCTCTCCTCTCCCCCGAACTCTCTTCTTTCCCTTTCGGGTCCTTCTTCCTCCCTTCGATTCCGCGCATTCAGGCCACCAACCGGCGTGCAGCCGGCCACCACAAGAGCTCCTCCCTCCCCTCTGCACCCTAGTAGCCTTAGGTTGTGGCGATTTGGCTGAGAAACCTGGAATCGAAGCAAGGAAGTCCACGGGGGCAGTTTGAGCTTTCCGGCGATTCCACCGTTTCCGGCCGTCCCCGACCACCAAATCACCATCGAAGGTTCGGTTTTTGCCCAGGATTGTTTTGCCCCTAGCCTTGAGTCACGATTTGCAGTGTGGAGGTCGAATCGACGATTTCAAATTCTAGGGTTCTTGAGTTTTTCTGGAAAAACTTCTCCAGCCGGTTTCGACTGTTTCAAGGTAAAATTGGAATGTGTTGTAGTTGAAGAAATGGTTGGGCCTGTTTTGAAGTTGCTGTTGTCAAAATTTGGTGGCCATCGGAGGTGGTGGTCACCGGCGCGTGGGCCCCACGCGCCGCCACTGTGGGTGGCGCGTGGTAGCGCGTAGGGATGAGTTTTAATTACAGCATTGGGTTCCACTGTGGGTGGCGCGTGGTAGCGCGTAGAATGTCAAAGCTTAAATGTAAAATCAGTTTTTTGGGCCCTTGCTCGAAATTAAATGGGTCTTTTGTTTTACTCGAAATCATAATGTCAAAGCTTAAATGTCAATGACTCTGATGTTTCTTTTGTGATATTTGACTTGTTTTTGTTTTACATCATGCCAATGAACTATAGTTTTTGTTCTAAATGGGATTGCTCTTTGAATCAAAAGGAGTTAATTATAGAATATTCACCTTTCCTCCATGCTTATTTGTGGAATATGGGAGAGCCCAGTGGTCCTTAATATATAGTTAATTCATACACTACTCTCCTTGTCTGCAACCAATGACGATATCTAATTTAATTAGGGAATTGAATTAAAATTGAAACATAATTGAAGAAGTCCATATTGTTTCCTTAATGTTGGATTTGTTTCTTGCCTTGTTTCTTTATAGGGCTAAATACTAGTTACTACCCTGTGGTTTAGGTCCAAAATCAATTCAGTCTCTGGACTTCCAATTTCATCAAAAACACCCATGTACTTTCAATTTTAATCTAATAGGTCTAATTCGTTAATTTTCTGATGTGGGTTCCAGTTATAGTCGAGTTTTTTGTTTAAAAACTTTTTATTTGATAGATTTCTAATAGTGGGATCCACTCCTAAACTAACTATGCATACCACCTCAACACCACATCATAAAACATAGGCCCCATATGGGCCACGTCAGCAAGTTAACGGACTCAATTAATGGAAAACTAACAGATTTGACCTATTAGATCAAAATTGAAAGTGCAGGAGTGTTTTTGATGAAATTAGAAGTTCAAGGACTGAATTGATTTTGAACTCAAACTACAGGGTAGTAATCAGTATTTAGGCATTCTTTATATGTGAATGTTATTCTGATTACTTTGTCATGATATGAATTGTATTCATACATGTGAGAGTGTTAATTATGGATTGATTAAATTATCATATGTGTTTTTCTATTAACAGGTGCATCACACTATACCACAAAGTTAAACAGACGACAGTTAATACAGTTCATTAACTGTCGTCTGAATGAAAAAGCTGCTGTTGTCTAGTAGTCTGTCGTCTGATTGACCTCATTCAGACGACAGTTAAAAACCATTGTCTGTTCAAAATTCACACAACATATATAGCTAAGTATGTGTCGTCTGAATATTTCCAAATTAAAATAATTAGGTTTAACTGTTGTCTGTAACAAACTCACACAATCACTTGTGAAAGCACCTTTTATTTCATCACAACCACTTTCATCACCTCTAAATTTCTCACAAGAAATTCATCCAGTTCAAAGAAGTTCTCAACCTATTGGATCATTATCAGCTTCCTTCTCCATCATTTTTACACTAATCTTGTAACAGGGAGGCCAAAGAAGCAAGTTGCATTCAGAAATCCTAAGAATGGCATTTTGTGATAACTCTTTGAACAATTAGGATTGAATATTTCTGAAAATTTGACAGGTCATTTTGGAACAGTAATGTTTTATGTTAGTATGGAATGCTTATCTAATTTGTAGTTGGGATATGTAGTTTTGAACTATGTTAGCTTTACCGTTATTCTAAGTATTTATATGACCATTATTCATGCATTCATCATCAGTAATCAAAGCATACAACAGAGAAAAATGATTGAGTCAGAGAATGATTCAAAGTGAGGGAATATAAGAGGAAGAAAAAGATTGATTTAATAAATCGAGGAATTATAAAAGGAGGGAAAAGTTGGCAAAATTGGATGAAGTTTTATGTTTAGGCGCGAAAAATTGGATAAAGTTATAAAAATGGCGGGCAAAACTTTTCATCTCCAAAATACCCTTGGAGTTAACAGAGAAAACGGAGAAAACAGACAGAAGGACCAAATTGATATACAGTGATATAGTTCGATGACCAAAGTGAAGTTTTTAAAAGTTAGATGACCAAAGTGTCGAGCAAAACATAGTTCGATGACCAAAGTGATATTTCTGCCCTGTATTTATTCAAAAAGAACCAATAAATTGTTTTTACTCTCAACCTTTGATTGTTATTAAATTTAATAGACAAGATTTGGAGTATAATCCTAACTATAATTTAGGTGGATCAAGATCAATTGAATTGATATGCACTGAGAGTATCATGAATCTCTGTCATCTTGATGAGGAAAGAAGTGAGAAAGAGGTAGAGAAGAGATTGAAACTCAATCAATTTTCATCGTGCTCCGTCAAAGACTTCATCTAAATCAATTTTTTTGTTCTTTTCTCTGCAGTAGATGAGTTTCAATAGGAAAACAATTAGTATGTTTTTTTTTTTTTTTTAGAGAAACTGTTAACTCAAATAAATCAGGAGGTAAACTCCTTGGAAAGTACATCAACAATACAAGTTGGAGGCTCTAGGCCCCAAAATAAAGAACTAGAAGATGAACAAGCAAAACGAGCTAAAGTATGAGCCACAACTTTGGATTGACGATAAACATGAGTAAAGTAAGAACCCGACATCTGTTGAAGATGAAAGGTAATTAGTCTGTTAATTATATTCCAAAGCGCAGTAGTTTTCATTTAATTTTATTATATCTTTAACTAATAGATTTGTGACTTGATATACGCAAGCGTATGTATCATTGTCAAGATAGAGAAATATTATGCCCAAAGTTATCGTACCACGGGGATTAGTGGTTAACCCACAATCCTTGGGTGGTCGGAACTAAAGTCACTAAGCAAAAGAAAAAGAAAATAAATAAAAATGCTATTCTAAGGCACCACGCCTTAGCAATGCTCGGCTTTGGTTTTCACCAAAGCCTAATCAAAACTAAGTGCTTAGTGGTGGCTTTTTTTTTTTTTTTTTTGAAAAGGGGTTTGGAACCCAGCCTAACTGGGAGGCTCAGCCCCATGCCCGCTATTATTATTAATATAAGAGGGATGATTGTACAGCGAGGAGGACATGTTACCTACACCTTGAGTACTAGTACAAGAATCCTCATAGAGTACATCCTGGATAATCACAGGAGTCTCATCTAACCAATAATCATCTAGGTAATAGACACTAGCAATATGTGCCAATCTATGGGCCACACCATTTGCTTCACGAAAAATACGTTGTAAAGAAAAAGAAGCAATAGCACTTAAATATGCCTTGCAATCTTCAACTATACACCCTACCTCAGAGAAGTCCTCCATGCTCCCATTTAGGGCCGTAATCACCGCAGCACAATCAGTCTCAATGTCGACATCAACCATACCTTGGTGAATAAGTAATAGGAGTCCTGCTCTCATAGCCTCGCACTCCATATGGAATGCAGATCTAACCCGGGAAAAGGAGCGTGCAATTGCTGCTAGACACATACCATACTCATCTCTGATGACAGCCCCAATTCCACCTTGTCCTGTAGCCTCCAAGAAAGCCCCGTCTGTGTTCAGCTTGAGCCTTCCACTTGGGGGAAGCTGCCATTTAGTCCTCAGTCTAGTCTTCTTCTTCACCGTCACGGGGTGCAAAGATTGGTAGTCCTCGAGAATTTTGGACGCCCAAGCTGCAGTATTAAGTGGGTGGAAAACACTTCCCTTCCAAAGGACATTGTTCCTTTCGACCCATAAGGCCCACAGTAACATAAGGAACAAGTCTCTCTTAGTGGGAGACAAAGAGTCATGCATAAATAATAGCCAATCATTAATACTACCACATTCTGAGTACATACCTTTAGATTTAGAGGTCCATGCAGCCAATAGTCCACCACTCTCTTACATCCCATAAACACATGCATGTCATCTTCTAAGTAATCACAGCAAAATACACATCGGACATCCGGAATTGGACACTTCTTAATCAAAGCAGCCTTCGTAGGAATTATACCTCTATTCAACCTCCAAATAAAAGACCGAACCTTCGGAGGAACACGTGCACCCCAAATACCCTTCCAAAGCATGCATGCAGTGCCTCTTGAGCCTCCAGAAGACATAGAAGCCATACTTGCTAGACTTTCTGTCATTCGATAGACATGGTACCCACGTCTCACATTATAAAGACCCTTGTTATCAAAGTGCCACACCCACTTATCTGTAGAAGCACGAAGACTCAACGGGATACTAGCAATAAGGTCCGCGTACCTCTGTTTCAGTAAATAATTCTTTGATCATGGGTAGAACCCATTCCTTCTCTTCATTATCAATCAGGTCCTGTACCATCAGATTATCAAACCCCTCCATAGGGCAAGTGAAAGGCTTGAAATTGTACGGTAAAGGCAGCCATGGGTCGTCCCAGACCCTGATCGAGGCACCATCACCCACTTTGTAACGTAGGCCCCACTTCAACACCTCCTGCCCTCTCACAATGCTCCGCCAAGCAAAAGACACATCACCCCGAATAGTGGCCTTCATGAAATCCGTATCCGGATAGTATCTAGCCTTCAATAATCGAGCAAGCAAAGACTGCGGGTTTTGGATAAGCCTCCATCCCTGCTTAGCGAGTAATGCCAAGTTAAAATGGTGCATGTTGCGAGATAGAAATTGTCATTCAAAATTGTGATTTTAATTTTCTAAAAGACTAAGTCAAAAACTGAATTAACAACAACAATTAAAAACAAAGAAAAAATACAAAAAATAAAAGAGAGATAGATTTGGGTACTAGGGATCACTCTATAGCAATTTCAATGCAACAAACACATATCAAGCAAACAAATAATATATCTTCATAAGAACCAAATCCCGTACTTAATGCCGGTCAAGGCCACTAAGTCAAATTTCCTTAAGTGTATTCACATTTTAGGTTAGGACAAATATGAACTCTCTAACTCAGGAATTAGTACCTTATCAAGGCTACCAAAACATGAACTAAAGGCGTAGAGCTCTAGAAATTAGGGATTTAAGCATGCAATAGTTACAACCTAAAAGGTAACGATTACTTAGTTCTCTACCTAATGCCGGTTAAGGCCACTAAGTCAATTTCTCTTATTTGGTATCCATTCTTCCGGTTAAGGCAAGAATGAACTCTCTAACCCTAATCATTATGCCTTGTTAGGGCCACAACATCTAGGATTAAAGGCGAAGGGCACAAGAAAATAGGAATCTAGGCAATCATTAATTCTCGATTAAGCAACTACTTGACACACCACACTAATTACGTGAAGCTAGTGAACAAAAGAACCACTAATTGTATCACACATCACAAATCTCAACACATAACAAAGAGAGTGGTTAATTCCCTAAATTCATGCATCAAGAATCAATTAACATAGTAATTAGAGTGCACCCATATGAAAATACATTATTTATCACTTGAAAAATATGTCAATTACATCAAAATTGAGCTAGAGTTAGAAACCCTAGCCCCCAAAAGTAACTACTCACAACCCATATTAATGAACATCAAAATTACAAAATTCAAATAGCAAATATTAGAGAAGTGTAGGAGAAAACAAAGATAATCACAAATAGCTATGAAGCTAGCATGACTAGCCTTAAATTACAACCCTACAAAATACCCAAATCTTGAATTTTGTAGAGATTGAGCTCCTTGAAGATTTGTGTGAGTAGTTCTTCAAATCTCAAAAGAAATTATAAAGAAAAGAGGAAAAATGGAGGGGAAGGAGGGAGAGGGCAGCAGCCCTCCCCTTGGAAATTTGGAGAGCGGCGCTGCAGAAGGTAGGAATGTCTTAGTTCTCAAGGGTTAGTTCAATATATATGAAGTCGTGGCCTGTGGTCAAAGAAAGAGGAAATGGGAATGCATCAGGTCCGTTCGTTGAGAGAGAATGAGGGAATTAATGGTGATGGATGTGGTCTGTTGCGCAAGAGAGAAGAAGAGAAATGGAATAGGATGGCACGTGGTGGCTGGGAGGGAAAGGATAGAAGAAAATATCTTTCTTTTCTGCCACGTGTCAGATTTTAATTTGCTCAAGCTAATTAAACAATCATTGTTTAATTGTTGAACGTGATGGCTGTGGGCTGTGGCTGTACTTAATCAAGCAAATGGTTTGATCAATTAATCAAACCAATGATTAACTAACACCACGTCCAAAAAAAAAATGATTAACTAACACCATTTCTTTTTCTTTTCTCATTTTTCTTCTCGTTCTTCTCTTCTATTTTTCTTTCTTTCCCACCTCAAAGCACACATCTGCATAAATTCGGAGGCAATCAGATTCTGCTCCCTTTATGCCATCGATGATGATTGACTTAGCGTTGACTTTTCGTCTTTTTGTCGGAAACTCTAATTTGCTTCAATTTCGCACAATTTTCTCTCGATTTCAGTAACTCCGCTTATTTTCTACAAAATAAATAAAAATGGATTAATTACATAATAATTAACTTAAGGATTAACTTATTTATAGTATTTTAGATATAATTACATGCAAAAAAATGCGTGTAATCAATTTAATTAATTAATTCTATATAAAAAGAAAAGAAAATATAAAAAAATAGATAATGATTTATTCTTGAGGACTCATCTCAACCGTTAATTGTTATTAGATTTAATGGAGAAGATTTGGAGTATAATCATAACTATAATTTAGGTGGCCACGGATCCGCCCCGTATATATAATACAATGAATTTCAAATTTTGAAACTGTTTATTGCCAAAGGCCCATGAAACGTGAAGCGTGGGTAAAAAGAAGAAGGAAGAAATCATAATCTACTCTATTTTTTGTAGTGTCGTTTTATTTCTAACTTATGCGACGTAAATAACAACAAAATGTATGTCACTCTTAAAATCACGGACTTGATAGTTGATAATAAACATATCTATATGTAGTTTGGCTTTAACTATATTTCAGAAGTTAATTCCAAATAGATTAAAATTTATTATATTGGAGAATGTGCATTTTACTGAAGGGGAATACTAAAAATGTCAAGCTTAAACTTTGAGTCCATCCCTATGTCAAATGGTAATGAGAATTCATGTCGTCGAAACAACTTGTTCAGGTAAGAAGTAAGTGCATATATGTTGGATTAATATTCGTATGCTAAACGTAATTTTAATCACCTGAACTATGTACTAATGGGTAAGGCTATGGTATATATGTTAATATTTCTCATATATCAACTATTTTTACCACTTTGATGACTCATTTTACGATTATAAGTACTCATTTTACCACTTGAGGACTCATGTAGTAACTAAGAAAATTTACCCCTTTAAGGACTCATGTTACCACTTTGAAGACTAATATTACTATCTTGATGACTCATTTTATCACTTTAAGGCAATTGTATGCATATAATACGTTAATACATTGTAAAATTTCCCCTAATCATAAGATAGATATTGAGAATACATTTGAATGGATCATAGAATTAATAAGAACTACACGATACTATTCATGATGACCATCTTGAATGGGTCAATCATTATCATTGTTACTTGGGATGATCTCTCTAAACTTTAGGGAGTTCAACTTCAGGTTTTGGCTTTTCATCGTTATCATCCCAGTTAGTGGTTCTGTAGTAAGTGCCATACAATATGAGTTGCACCAGGCCCGAAAGCGATCCCAAACCATTAGGAATCTGCCGACATTTTTCAAAGAAATGGTTAGTTAATTGCAAACTAATTATAACGATTTTCCCTGTTACTTAATACTTACTGTTTTTTATATTATGGCAGAAGTTCGTGGGTCACCACTCACATGAGTGTATGACCCTCTAATAGCAAATTGTACATTAGGATGTGAGTGGTGACCCTCTAATAGCAAATTGTACATTAGGTGTGCTTCGGTATCTTGCTCTGAACCTTATTGGAGTAAGATAAGTCGCAATGGTAGCTCCTCCCGGTGAAAAAAATATTCTAAATCTTGGATATACGTACTCTAGTTGCAAAGCATTAATAGTAATGGATTTGATGATTTGTTACTTGACACGTGGTTAATGTCCATAGTTTAGGATGAACAGGCCTGATCCCCTGCTCAATGAAGTCAATGCTCATTTGGTCACTCACCGTCCGATTTTCAATCGGACGGTTGACAGATAAGCACTCATTTAGTCACTTACTTGTCAACCGTCCGATTGAAAATCGGACGGTGAGTGACCAAATGAGCATTGACTTTCATTGAGCAGGGGATCAGGACTCTTAGGATGAATTGTTAGAGCGCGGGTTTGAATTTCTTTGATATAAAAATTTAATTATTGACCACTAATAAAACAACAAGTCATCAAAGACACTACTTAGCACACCACATGCATATATAGTTGTTCTTTCCACCCAAGAATTTGTCTTTTCATGCATATTGAATATCTAGAGAGCATATATATTGTTTCTGTTAGAAAAATTACCAGAACATAGGGGTCAAACTTGAGGAGTGCATAAATAGACCAGACAACTCCATTGCAAAAGTTGGCGAGCGAGAGGGCAAATGGCATGTACTTGACACTTTTTGTCTTGATGACCATTTTCTACCAGCAGCCAGCAAAAGAAAAATGTAACTGGTTAGCCAAAAATTAGATCAACATTTCCAAAATATATGTAATAAAAGGGTTGTATTACTTTGACCAAAAAAAATAATATTAGAAGTCGCCCTACTTACCATGACTGTTAAGGGTGATGCATACATAATGATATTGAAGACAATACACAAAATCCCAATTATCATAGACCTGTCTTTAGTGGTATGGAAAACGTGAATAGTAATAAAAACCACAACGGCAAAAAAGATTGCTTCAACCAGAAGAGCACTGATGATTTTTCGCTGAGAATAAGAACAAAAGAATAGAAATGTTAACCACAGTATCATGGTATATATATAAACCCTAAATCTCTCTCTCTACACAAGTGATTAGCAGCGCAGTCTAAGATTTACTCACCCGTTTTTGGGCAGGAGAATATAAGAGAAAGATTGAAACATAGATGAGTTCGATGAAGAAGCCAGCGCCATTGATCGTAACAACGAGGAGACTGTCAGGATGGACAATGGGAAGGCCATAAAAGGACCACATAGCACAATTAAGCAAAGTTGCTACATAAGGATCCGCCTTGAAATCTCCAACTGATTTGTCCTTAATTATCTTTACAAATGTTGGGCTGCGAAATTTTCAAACTACATAGTCAGGCAATTATAGCTAGAGAGGATAGCATGAAATATACAGGATGAGAAAATAATTTAAGTGCAGTAGCTTCGTAGTTGTTCAATGCACGTGTTTGTCGGTAAATAGAAGAAGAACGCGATAGTTTTTTTTGTCATCCACTCCTCTATTTTTTTTTTTAATTTTAATTTTTACCATACTAACCAATGTAGATGATTTTCTTAAGATTTTGTATGTTTCCGTTTAAAAAAAAAAAAAATTAAGATTTTGTATGTTTTAGTCTTAAGTACACACTTCATAATTTAGTGAAGTATGTGACCCCAAAATTCAAGCTTCCCTTTATTTATAGAGATATAGACATTTTCAATTAAAATTACATTCATTTTTTTGTCATATAAATAATACATGCAGATGTAATACATGCAGAAATATATTGATAAGCCAATCTTATTATATTTTTGAAATCTGTCCGATAAAACATGAATATTAATTATCTGTAAATATACAGATCACATTGATGAGTGCTTACATTGGGGACGTAAACAAGCCGAAAGAGATGACATTACCTACAAGGAAAGGTAAGAAAGATAAGCAAATTGATGTGATCGAGAAGATGCAAACTAGACTAGAATGAAATTAAAGAAAAGTAAAGTAGAAAGTAAATTAAAGAAAACTAATGCCAGAAAGAATTACAGACCAATGATCCCAACAACAGTTCTAATGGCGTCTGTGTTCACCATTTTTACGTCCACAGAGCTAAACACAGTGTAAATGAGAGAACCTGCAGACGTGCTACCTTGGCGTCCCTGAGGGGAGGGTTTGAAAGTTTTGATTTATTTAAAGGGCCAATCTTACGGTATTCAGTTTTTGCGCACCTTTTTTAAGACACAAATGCGGTGTAATCTGACCTGCCTCTATACTATCCACAAGAGTTGAGGCTTCCCTAAGTTAGTAGCTGTTTCTGTTAACTAAGTTTCTGTTTCATTCAAAAAAAAAGAAGAAAAAAACAAGTTTCTGTTTTAGTTGACCTGGCAAAATTATATCTTTATGGTCCAGATCAACATGCTTGGATAACAATTTGATAGTTTAATTATGATTTGGTTGAGGAATAACAATAAACGGTGGACTTCGGGTAGTAAATGTCATCTTTTCTGAGATGATCGGTTAATTATGCTTTGCAACACGTATAGTTCATTTACAACCAAGTTCATCTTCCATGTAATTAGAAATAACCCTAGCATTTCTAGTAGCTAGATTATTCATCTTTATTTTTATATGTATTTGATATATTTATTCTTGTTTTACATGCCTAGCATTTAAGTTCATTGCCCGGTCATGTTGACCCTTTTTATTTCTTGGTATATATATAATTTTCTCTAGCAAAAAGCAATCTATTCATTCCAGAACCAAACTTTCACCAGGCCAGAAGGCCAAGAACACAGTACAGCAGCTCAAAAGGCCAATAACCACAAGACAAAACGAAAAGTACAACAGGAGCCCAAATTAGGGAGGCCCAAACAGAGCACCTAAATCCCATTCGTCGGTGAAGACGCCGTCGAGGAATCACAGCCACAAGAAATTGCAGTAGGATGAAGTATGAACCATAGCAGATCGACCAAACCAAGGTGCATCCTGTCTGCTAAGCAGTTCTCAAACAGCATATAATGCCTAATGCCTTGTGCTCATTTTTAATTTTCCATTCAATTATGTTAAATTATTGATGATCTGGCAATAAAATATAGTCAATATCTTAATCATAATTTAGCCCTCCAAAAGCTCTATGATCTTCATTTTCTTCTGAAGCACATGACCCAAATCCCAACTATCTTTCACAATTTCCTCAAGCACATAATGCCTATACAGACTAAGTTATTTATCTTAGATCGAATTCGCAAGATCAAGATTTTATATATATCGTTTTTTTTTATATAAAAGATTTTATATATATCGTTATTACGAACGAGATGCTGGAGGGGTGGGGGTGGGCACAAACTAGGCAGTGCAACATAATGCATATATGCCTTCATTATCTTCCAAAAACAAAATTATTGAATGTTTGAACGCCCTAGTTTTGAATTATATGTTCCACTCAGACACAATTATTATGCTAATAATGTATATCCAATATTTATCAGATCTATAACTAATTCTCTCCTTAATTAGTCATTCTTTGAGATTTTTTTTTTAACAAATACTCTACATTTACCGTAGTCATTGTGCTCCTCGTCTTCCCCAATGAAATTTTCATTGCACCATTGTGTGAGATAGGGGTTAGCTTGATGACATTGGTTTCATGAGAAGGCGGGCGTGCATATGGCCATGCCAGAAGCGACGATTTTGGATGGGCAACCTACTGACCCATTTAGTCCAATTGAAAGGAACTAGTGAAGATTATAATGACATTGTTGATAAGTTCATACACTAAATAGTTTGTCAATTCGTCTATTTTTCTCTCTCCTGATTATCTATGATTTTGACAAAACATAAATTTTAGGTGAAAAGTATAGTTGTGTTAGTTTTTTTAATATATGCATGCTTATAACAATCAAGTGTTGGCTTAGCTAGATAAGTGTCATCCGCACTCTAGGACTTTGTGTTAGATCGATCAATCTCAAGTTTCCACTTCTTTAAAATTTATGTGCTTCTATTTAAAGTTAAGTTGTGCTATTGTATAGTAATTTTTTTGTGGTGCCACTAAGAGACAGATTACTATATCTGCAGTGCGCTTCTTCATTGGTCAGAAAAAAAAAAAAAGAATACACTTTATTTGAAATTTTGAATCGAATTTCCATATTGTTTTAGTTAATAGCTACATATAGATAGAACACATTTCCTCTCTTGTGTATGAAACCTCTCTCCCTGATTTTCTCCGACTTCATGTTGAGAGTCAGAGGCCGTTGTCTTCGCCCCTTTGGGGCACTTTTTGCTTGGGTTTTGTACCCAATAGGAAGTGTCTTGCCTCATTTTTCCAATTCTGTTGCTTTTCTTTTCGTTGGGTTGTCGTCTCTTACCGTTCCTCTCATCAATGCCGAACCGCCTTCTCTTTGTTGTTTCTCTCGAGCACCGGTGTTCTCAAAGCCTAGCTTGTCTCGTCTTCCTTCAGTCGCCAGTCGTGTTTCGCTCCTTGGAGCTTTAGTTTAAGCGGGACTTGCCCACTAGAGCGCCTGGGTCTATACCCGCTAGTGCAATATTGGTCTGTTATCCTTTGGACGTGGCTGTCCTTCTTATTTTGATGGATTTGCCTCTTATTGTTCTTGCTTTTTTTTTTTTGGTTCTGTTATTGAGACCACTGAACCTTGTTGGTGTATTTGGATTAAGGTTTCTTAAGTGTTCTTCGATAGGATTTGCGGTTGGCAACATGACAACATCTAAGCTCTCCAAGCTTGATTTGGTTCATGGCGGTGCGTGCTGTCGGTATGGCCACATTTTCTCTTTGGCTCTCAACATGTTACTGCACGGGTGTGCTGTTTATGGACCTATCTGATTTGGGTCCTGTTGTGTTTGTTTTTCTTGTTTTTTTAACCCATTATGTGAGTTTGTTTGTAGATGTGATCGAGTTTGTTCCCCTTGTTGTACTTTCTCTAGTTGTTATAATATAATTCACTTTTTGGTGGAAAAACAAATAGGTCAATAGATACATATCTAGCTATCTCAATTTACAGTGTTTGACATTAACCGACTAGAGGAGAAGAAAAAGTGAAGGTGGTACAATAGATACCCATGTAACCCGGCGGCCCTAGTTATTAATTACAAGAATGTACAGTATTGGGGGGCACAAGTGGTTAGAATATTGGACCTTTGGGATTTGTCCCTAGCTAGTTGTGGTGCCCTTATCTGTAGCATTTGGACCACAATTACAAATAATTAGTTTACCAAACCAATGCTTTCATTTTGGTTTCTTTGCTAGTTCTGTCCTACCCTCCCCTCCCCTCGCACTTGCTCAATTAGTGTACCCTTTCTTGTACCGTCTCCATTTAGGGTTCGTGGGCTGTAACTGTCAACCAGTAACTCGCTAGCTCAAACTAGTAGTAAAACTTCTCCGCTAGCTTTTACATATGTTTTTTTTTTTGGCAAGCTGCTAGCTTTTACAGTTTAGAGAGTGGTTTCGGAAGCTAGTGTCCAAGAGGCATCAACAACTGCATAAGTGGTTTTGGAAGCTAATTAGTATTCAAATTAATTAAGAAACGTATAAGCCATAAGGGGTTTGGTAAAGCTGAACCATTCGAAGGCGCAAGGGCCATGAGAGAGGTCAGAGCTGAGGCTTCTTTACAGTTCATAGTTCCATGCATGGATGACACATCTTGCACAGGTTTGTTGGCAATTAACAAAAGCTGGTATAACGCATACAGGAATATGTGTGAAGACAAAAGTTGGTACTAGTGGGCAGTGGCGAGGGTGATCGAGGAAAGATGAAGAATTCGAAGATGCCCAAAACCATTTATCTTGATTTCTTCTCTCTCTCTTCTGGAACACAAAACCCACGGTTGGAAAAATAGTAGACTGCTTACCAACAAACAGCTTACTTTTTGTTTTTGTTGCTGTTACATGCTGTTGATAAATATACAATATACCAAAATACCATGAGTACCACACAAGAGCAACAACCAACAATTTGTTATCCTACCATCTAGTTACATGATTACCCTTGCTTACTTAAACCTTAATTAAGAAGTATTCATTATATATGTTTTGTATTTCATAATTACTCTTGCATACTTAGTGGCTTGCGGTGCTAATTATATATGGCCCCTCTATATGGCATGCCTTTATATACTGTCTCCAAGGTGCATTATCAACTGTAATTTGGTTTTTAAGGATATATTATTCTCTTGCCAAACGGTTAATTTGAAATATGACACAAATAAAAAAATTTGGATGCACAATCAAAGATAGTTTACAAAAAGTTTGCCATGCTTTAGGAATGATTGTCTATATAAGTTTTTTTTCTTTCTTTTCTTATTAATATTAGTAAAATATATAGATTCAACAATATAATGTTTTGAAGTATAGTAAATACGATTACATAACCTAACACATATCAAAACTTCAATAAACACAGTACTGTATCCACATCAATTAGACAACAAAATCTAGACCAAGGATTACTACGAACATCAAAGTGGTTGAGAACTTTAAGATGCTTAAAACATTCAAAGAAATATTTAAAGTGAAGTTGTTAACTAAGATTGTTCAACATGTTTTAGAAAAATAAGAATGAGGTCCATGAAAATTCCCTAGTGTTTCCTCTTGATCTGATATGCTTGAATAATGAACGTACATAAGTCTAGCTGATAAACTATGTACCTACCATGACCCCAGTTGTTTTTTTCTTTCCAGAAAATGAGAAAAACTAGTAGTTATATAATTGTTTGCAAATTGAGCTTGTAGTCTACTACTCTTATAAAACGAATAATGGGTTGGCAGAGGGGCATCCTTGTAAATATCACATATTAGACATAATTAGGGAAAATTAGAAAAAGCAATTATAGTTGAGATTATCTGCCAATCCAAGCTAAGCTCAGACCCCGCCAAATTGCCAAACAAGGCGCAACTGGTTTTGCAGTACTCAAATACCTATCTCATTCTTAGCTGGTTTTAAACAGTGGGCCATGCAACTCTTCCTCCATGGTTTTATATATATGAACCTTCCTTCACACTTTCCTCACCACACTCCTCAACTCACAAAACCTTTCATCAAAACCCTTCTCGGAGATCGATCAGATGGCGAAGACAGGGAAGCTGACGAAGCTCAAGTCGGCCATAAAGAGATGGCCCTCCTTTACCAAACTGGCTCGCACCACAAGCTCCATAGCCGCCACAAACGACGATTCGTCCTCCGACCAATACGTCGACAACGACAGGGCAGTGGTCTCCAAGCAGCTTCACGCCGTCTACGTGGGGAAGTCGCGGCGCCGGTACATGGTGAGCTCCGACGTGGTGGAGCACCCCATAATTCAAGAGCTGGTGGACAAGTCTTGTGAGGAAGAAGAAGGGGTTGTGGTGGTGACTTGCGAGGTCGTGCTTTTCGAGCACTTGCTGTGGATGCTTGAGAACGCCGAGACTCAGTTGGGTTCCATGGACGAGCTGGTTGAGTTCTACACTTGCTGACAAGAATTTAAGGGGACGCTGAGCTAGCTAATTGCATGTAAAGATTGGTAGGAGTAATTAATATGTGTTTCTGTGTGCTTCTCTATGTGTGTGTACGTCATTTTCTGAACAGCGAGAATTACTTGACCCATTGCATTTTGAATTACTGCTAATGCAGTGATCGACCCATGTTGAAAGATCTTGATCATGAATTGATCATGTACCAAATTTCATATCAATTCAATTCTTCATCATTCAAACTACTTGGGTAATGTTTACTGTACGTGCATGTATTGTATTGTGTTTACTAATTTTCGTTTACTTCTGTTTTGGATTCTAACTTTTTGTCTGTTAATTTGCCTGTCTAACTCTGGGTCAAGTTATGAGATCAGAATAGCTAATCTTTCCCTATTACCATGGAGCTCTAGTGAATACACAATCTTGACTCTATGTAAATCTCGGTTTGGTGTAATTGATAAAGAAAAAATTCGGTTTGGGAAAAAAGCGGTTTATGAATTGGGTCACGTAAGCATTTTTTATGCTCAAAATTGAGTTATATCAAATTCTCAGTTCCCTTCATTGAAGCTGAGTTCTATATCAAAGAAATCCTATCAATATCCAAGCTCTCTCATAATGACAAATTCTTTAACTCCATTCAACTTCAAATCTCTCAAATTCCTTAAGAATTCTTTAGGAATCTGAGATTTGACCATAACCAAGAGATGACAAAGCTCACAAGTATGGTGATTTAAATCTCAATGTTTGCGTCAAAAAGGAAAAGAAAAGAAATTAAACAGCTCTTGAAAACTATATAAATCTGTCTCCACAACAAATCAGCAGACATGCATGAATTTCTTGTCAAGTAGAGGAAAACATATGCAAATTGGATGTTGTTGCTGATTGTGATAGTAGGAGAAGTCTAGCCCACAGTACATGAACATTGAATTGGTCCCCTCCATTCCTGGTCCTACTACGAGGACAATGACTCAGTGAGGATCTTCCATATATTGCCGCCCCTTGCAATTATACATATTCTAAAGCAGAATGGGATGCTGTACTGTTCATTGAATAGTGACATGCCCATTTTGCCCTCTTTTTTTTTTTTTTACGCTTTTGTCCCCATCTCTCTCTTTTTTTTTTTTTTTTTAAGAAAAACACAAATATTAGCTCAATTGGATTATTGCAAATAGAAATGACAGATGATTATGATCTTAAAATTTATTTGTTCTTGAATCCATACTTTTAGCTTAGTAAAAATATACAGACTTTTGATCCGTCTTTATATATAGTTTAAGTTTGTCAAATGTGAAATAACTTGAGCCTTGATTCAAGTTGATTTTTGAAGTAGAAATAGAAAAAGTCGGTAAATTTAAAACTTTATATGTTTATCACAGATCAGTAAATTGTTATACATATTTTTAAAAGTTTCACTGCTAAGTTTCATATGCTGCTTCTTATATTATGTTTTTTGTTTCAGCGATAGCCCATCATATCCAAAAGCAAATGAAGTGTCTTCAACACCATATGAACCAATAAGTGATACATCAGAGAATGATTAGTTCCAACTTGAAATGTATGATATTTTGGTGAGATTTAACTACTTTCTTAATTTGTATGTAAAGAATATATTTTGTTAGAATATCTTTTTCTACCTGCTGGTTAGTTTTTATTTATCTCTTTGTGTCTTTATACCAAAGAGAAAAGAGCAACACTAAGCATCTCCATATATAGTTAATCGCAAAGCAGTGTTCCTGTAATTATGGCACTCAATTATCTGAAATGGAGAACTCGTGATCGATCAATAGAGAGAATGAACGAAAATCCATCAAGCTAACTGCAATAAAGTAAACAAGCTGAATTCTACGATGCATGTGTTAAATATTGTTATACGTGCAAATACCATTTTTATAAGATTTAGTTACTTAAATTGAACTTATTTTGCTCTAACAAGAACTTTTTTATTTTAACGATTTTTTTTGTAATTACTGCATGAGTTATAATTCATACATATTATAATGTTTTAAAGCTGAGTTCTGGGCTTCAAAGATAGTTTATGTTTTCCTCATGAGGAGGATTCGCAGGGCCTAGCCATTCTGTGGACTGAGAACACTCAAGTTCATGTGAGGAGCCACTCTCCCAACCATATTGATGTTGAGGTAGGCAAGGAAGGAACTGAGATCTGGCGCTTTACTGGTATATACGGTGTAGCTGCCCGTGGAGGAAGGGATAGAACATGGCAACTGATCGAAACCCTAGCTGCACAGCCCTGTCTTTTGCCGTGGTTAATGGCAGGTGATTTCAATGAAGTGTTGGCCCGAAAGGACAAGTCTAGAGGGTCTCCCCGTGCTCTAGCTGCCATGACGAAGTTTCGACGAACCATAACTGGCTGTGGTTTCAGCGATATGGGTTTTGTGGGTAGTCGTTTTGTTAATGCTCAAAGTCTGGCGGTAGCCAAACCTTCGTTTAACGCGGGTCCGGTGGGCGGACCGCTACTCTGTGGATTCGGTGATCTTCGCTAGCTGTCAAACGAAGACAGGGCGTCAGAGAGAGACCGCGTTGGGCGGTCTTCACTTCTCCGATGCCTAAGTCAGTCAATGCATATAGACAGCATAACAATAAATGAGTAGTAAATGCGTAATTAATGAGAAGAGAGGAGAAAACCTTTTATAGGTGAGGAGGAGGCTGATCTTCTCCTTGTTTTCGATGAGGGACTGATGTGCTTCAGTCCCCAGCTTCAGGAGCTTCTGATGCTATCTTGGCACGGCGCGTGGCGGCGCGTTGGCGGTGATCTGGGGGTGATCCGAGGCTCAGGCTGTAGCTCGCCTGGCTGTGTATCTGTATGTTATTCCTTTGGCGGGAATTAGTACCTCTGGCGGTACAATTGGCGTAGCCCATTATAGCTAATTATGCTTGTAAATGTACATGTATGTACACGTTTCACATGGTCAAATAGGCATACAAAGGAGCAGCTAGATCGGGGTTTTCAAACCATCCAATGGAGAAATAGATTCCCCCATAGCAGAGTTGTCACTCTGAGCCCGTCAGAATCGGATAATTGTCCACTACTCATTGAGGCATACATGGAACCACAGGTTCGAAGGAAAGTTAGAAAACCTTTTCGATTTGAAGAAGTGTGGTTTGGCAGGGAGGAATGTCTGAACATTATCAAAAGGGAATGGGCAATGCCTATGACAGGCAACGTGCTACAGCAAATTGGGAGTAAAACGAAGGCACTCGGGCATAAACTAAGTGAGTGGCATCATATTGATTTCAACAAACAACAAACTGAGATGCGAGTGATTCAGGAAAAGCTAAATGATTTGATGAGGCTGCCTCACTTTGTTCAGCGGTATGAAGAACAACGACAATTGCATGTTTAATATAGTCACTTACTTGCTTTACAAGAGAAATATTGGAAGCAAAGGTCTCGAGCTTTATGGCTAAAAGAAGGGGATATGAACACGGCGTTTTTCCATAGAAAAGCAAGCAATCGGAAATGCAAGAATACAATCAGGGGACTGCTAGATGAACACAGTGTGTGGCAAACTGACCCGTGTGAAATTGAAAGATTACTGAAGCTTTATTTCCAGAACATTTTCTCGGCAGAGAGTGTTAATATGGAGGCTTTGCAGAAGGTAATTGAAGCTACGCCATGCAAGGTCACAAATCAAATGAATGAGATGCTTCTAGCCCCATACACAGATGAAGAAATCAAGAAAGCCCTATTCCAGATGCACCAATCAAAAAGTCCGGGTCCAGATGGTATGTCTCCTTTCTTTTATCAAAAATATTGGGATATTGTCAACCATGATGTTTGTCTGGCAGTGCGAAACTTGCTTACTTATGGTGATATGTGGCTAGAATCGAACTATACGTACTTATGTTTAATACCAAAGATCAGTGACCCCAAGGAGGCATTACACTTTCGACCTATCGCTCCATGTAATGTGATTTGTCGACTTAGCTCAAAGGTTGTCGCAAACAGGCTCAAGATATGGCTCCCCGACATTGTGTCCCCATTACAAAGTGCTTATGTTCCAGATAGATTAATTTCTGATAATACGTTGGTGGCAAATGAGGCTGCCCACTTCATGCATAAGCTGAAACATCAAGACACAGGTTTTTTCTCGTTGAAGCTTGATATATCAAAAGCCTATGACAGGCTAGATTGGTCTTTTATTTTTGCCATTCTGACAAAGTTGGGTTTTGCTTCTCAGTGGATTCAAATAATCATGAAATGTGTAACATCTGTGACCTACTCTATTCTCATCCAGGGTGAGACTTGTTCTCTAATTACTCCTACGAGGGGCATCAGACAAGGTGATCATTTATCAAAGAAAGCCGAATTCTATCAATATCCAAGCTCTCTCATAATGATAAATTCTTTAACTGCATGCAGTCAACTTCAAATATCTCAAATTACCGCATGAAATATAATATGTATGAGACAAGTTAAAATTTTTTTTTTAATTGCTGCATGAGTTGTCGAAGTATAACATGTGTTGTCAAGTGTATAATATCCAATGAAATAGAACATATATTGATTAAAAAAGGAAAAAAAATTTCATTTTACCTTCTTAATGTTTACGCCCTAATAATTCACTCCTATACACACCAATTATAATTAATCTTATCAAACCCCTAACCTGTAGTAATACTTTATAGTATAATACGTAAATAATACACAAACTTACGTATTTTTTAAAAATACTTCCATATCTCATACTTTTGGATTCGAAAGTATTACATATGTATTATACATGAATTTTTTAAAATTTTTTTCCTATATTACACATATTATTAAACAAAACTTTATATTTTTAGAATTTAAATGAACTAATTAGTTAATTAAAAATTTTTGCCAAATTTTTCAATGAACTATTAAATGTACTTGTTTGAATAATATATGTACATATTTATCCTGTATCATACGCGTCTCGCATTCTGCGTACTAACTATGCCCCTAATTGGTGGGTGGAAATCTCCACCGGTGGGATGGTTGAAGATTAATATGGATGGTTCATGTGATAGCGTTACTAAACATGGAGTAATTACTAGGGATTCCTCGGTGCATGTGTTGATGGTTTCTATAGGAGAGTTACTAATGTCTCCTCTACATAACAGGTTGAGGTTGTGGTGGGGAGGGCAGCTGTCTCTCATGCTTTGGAGTAGGGGCTCTCTCCGGTTATCTTTGAGACGGACTCTTTGTTGTCCAAGCTAGCAACTAAGCAAAGCGTCATCCCTCATACTTCTCTCTTGGGACGTGTGTATGATCTGCAATCTGCAGCATATTGATCACAAGTTCTTACTTTACTCATGCTTATTGTTAAGCCAATTCTGTGGCTCATAAATTAGTTAATCATGCTTGTTCTTTTCTTAGGATGCCCTGTATTTTATTTGGGATGTAATTGAGAAGAAGTTTTCTTTATTAAATCATAAAGAGTTGTCAGTACTATGCCCCTAACTTTTTTGTCAATTAATTATTGTGTGAAACATATTGACAAGAGAACATTACTTTTGAATGACTTTGTAATTTACTAGCCAGCTCGCCCGCCCGATGCTGCGGATTTGTATTTTTTGTCCTAAATTTTATACGCAGTAGGGTAGAAATGACAATATAAAAAATATTAATTAAATATATTATCGTTTAGGTAAAATGAAATTACGTAAATGAAATTTTATATTATAAGTCCTGAACTATTAGAGACCACCAAAAATCGAAAATTAGGTGTGGTTGCACCACCTGCAACCCCCCGGCCCTACTTATACTATTCACAGACTAAGACCAAAGTACAACATCTTTAAAATTACAATTTATTTTGAAAAGAGAGACAATATTTAGAAAGGAAAGTAAAAGAAATATTTGAGTATTTTATTCTCGAAATATTGATTTTAAGTTATTACGTGTACAACTTAAAAGAGGTAGGGCTATCATCGTCTACAATCAAAATAATTAGGAATAATCAGATAGTCGGCTCCTGCATGATTGTTGGCATTCATGTCACACCAATAATTCTCATTAAACAGAAGTACCCAAGTGATTTCCTCAAAAACTAGAGTACAACATAGTTGTCACCCAGTGATCATACTTCTTAGGAAGCGAGGCAAGAAAAACCAATACCTTGTCTTCCTCACTTATCTTCACATCTAAATTTGACAATTCCCCAAGAATCCTACTAAACTTATTAAGATGGTCTTGTATAGTAGTGGTTTCATCTATGGTTAACCTATAAAACTGCTTCTTGAGATCAAAGCGGTTTATAAGCGCCCTCTCCAAAGTGTACAGTTTCTCGAGTTTTACCCAAATCTCCTTAGCCGACCTCTCTGCCTTGATATTGTGATCAATCTCTTTTGACAAGTACAACCGGATTGTAGAGCTCAAACTTTCTCCACTCCTCTTCCTTCATAGCTTCGGGTTTTCCACCCAAAGCTACGGCTAAGCCTTGCACAACAAGGACCTTTTGCACCTTTGCTTGCCACTTCTTGAAATCAATTTGCCCGTCATATTTTTTGATTTCATACTTCTGGGAAAGCCGTCACTTTTTTTTTTTCCTTTTCTTTTCAAAAATTCTTTTGGTGACAAAATTTACGTTATCTACAATACATTGTACGTTATGCATTAATTGGCTATATATATGATCGCTTTGAATTATTTTCTCCAAATTACAGTAGGAAAAGTCTTCTCCAAATGCAAGAGGAAACCAATGGGAAACTGGAAATTGATTACCTAAACAGTGAAGTGATACATAATAAAGGATTTGGTTAGCTCGACTGGAAACCTAACGCCTACAAGGAAAACTGGCAATTTCAATACATCATTAAACTTTACAACTATCACTTAGAAGCTTAACGTACACTGTGTGTAGATGCTCTTAGTTAATCATTTGAATGGCTCAAAGCAGTAGTGCGTATACAATAAATGTTGGGGTAGACCAATAAACAGTGTGCGGTACTATGGGCGTTTCCCACAGGCTTATTTTTGTTCGATATTATTGAGTACCTGGCTATTTGCAATTTGGTGGTAGATGGACCTTCTTTATGAACCCCATACAAAAAGCTTAAATCAAGGGGAAGAGATAAGTTATTCAATTTGATTTAGGAAAAAAAAATGTGAGAGAGAGAGAGAGAGAGAGTTGTTGATTGATATATAGTGTTAATGAGATCATAAAAATCTATGTGAGTAGCGTCTTGCCGTCTTTAGATTTGGTCTTAGGAATTTTGTCTTGTAATTTTTAGTTCAGAAATGGAGGGGCTAATTGTTTAGCTGAAGAAATTAAATATATATGCAGGAAATATATATATATATATATATGAGAGATAGATATATGGTGTAGAAGGAACTGCTGCTGGCTATTTTGGTCCACAAGCAGAGGCAAAATTATGGGCGGAACTGATGCTGACCCCATGACTGGCAGCAATCAGTACAAGTTGTAACAAGGTTAGAGTGCGTCAGTGCGACATCAAATGCTTATGTAAACAGACACAGACACAGCCACAACCATTTGTTTTGCCATAAAATATGATAACCGATTCCATATTGATGACCCAACCCGGCCAACTAGTGACTGACAGAGTGAGTACGTACTCATCAGTCGAGTCTTTAATATGAAATATACAAGAACTTCACATGATATTATGATCGGTAACGGTAAAGTAAAATATTAAGGACAGTACTTGTAAAAATGTTTCAAACGATAAGAAGAACCAAAAAGATATAGAAAGACTCGATGAAACTACCATGTACCTCTTGGTCTTAATTTTACTCATGCGAAGAAAGTTTATTAGGATTTGCTAATGGGAACCTCAAAAGTTTTGTAGTTAACGTGCATTTGAATATAAGGACAAAAATCAATAAAAGAGTTGAAAAGTATTATCGTGCAGAAATTTCTGACCATAGAAGTAGGCTTCATTGACCAAAAGAAAGAACAAAGGCTTCCAAGCCCTACTTGTTGATCTACAACAGCTAATTTGAAAACATATTTTGCTTAGATCTTGCAATAGTTTTTATCCATCATATTGTTCTACATGTGTAGTTATACACAATAATCCAGATAACTAACAGGCACACTCATCAGAACAAAAAAGATCAAGTCAAATTGAGCTGCCATAAAGAAGAGATGGAGGTAATTTTAATTGCAGACAAACTAATATTTCCGAAAAAATGCGCACAATTTGTATTCACAAGCCAACCTGAAGAAACATATCATTCCAAAAGAATTACAATAAACAATAAACTGACATGAATCCTGTGAATACTAGAGCTTGCTAGATTGGTTTAACCTTGAAAACCTTTGGTTTGGACTTTTTGATCATCCAGTACTCCTCAAAATCCTTAGCTTCATATGGGATCCTTAAAACCCCATCATTGCAGAAACCATATTCCTCAGCTGATCTATACAGCAGCTCCATAAATTCTTGATGTCCAAGCAATTTGGTATGGACTATGAACCGCCGAAAATCGCCATCGACTCCGACACAAACAGGCACATAACCTCTAGGAGTCATAACTGGAGTGCTCGATCTCAGTCTCTTGTTCACTCCAATAATCTGGCTCAACTTACTGCCTGTAATCCCCATGGTAACCAAACCCTCTAAAGCTTCATTTGGATAATTTCTATTTGGAATTTATATCGCTCCCTTGAGAGTACAGAATTAAGTACTCTGCGTACCTTGCTATGATATCCTACTGATTTGTCCCCATAAGACGTACGTTGATTAACGATATTTTTTTTTTCTGTCATTAAGTTAATGATTGTGACTTTTTAAATTTAATTTGTTAATGCAAATGTGCATTGTCTTTTAAGGAGGCAACATACCGTGACTACAAAGTTGATAATAGCTCAATAATTTTCTTCTTCAGCAACTACTATTATTTTGGTCTGTCAGTATCATCTTCATTAATCTGCTTTTGTCTTTGCCATTTGAAATCAAGTGAAACTTGTGAATGGGTCAATCAGACGATGACTAAACAATTCTTAATTCATTGCCGACCCTCCATCTACAAATTTAAATAAACATCCAATTGCTAGGTGTTTACTATCTAATGTGTATCTAGAAGTTTAAATAATTAAACAACTAATGATTGCCATATGTTCCTTATCGAAAAAAAAAATGATTGCCATATATATATATGTTTGCTTGTGTTCACATTCATCTCCAAGACCAAGTACAAGCAAGCAGGGATATATGGGTACCTGGATGAAGTTAACAGGGTTTGGAGACAAAGTTTAAGTTAACAAGTAGTACGTTGAGCTATATATTGGTTAATTAGTTAATTACTAGTAAATTTTAAGATGAATCTTAAACTGAATTAACAAGTAATCTTGTACTTTACTTACGGAATCAAACAAGGAATCTGGAACCATATATAAAAAGTTTGAGGGGGAATTGGAAGGTTTGTTTTGCTCTTATATAAAAAGTTTGAGGAGGAAATTGTTCAATAAATTAGCGCAAACTTTTACAAATATTGCATCTTGCTTTGACAAGCAAACCAAGCTACCATAACGGCTTATACACCCCTAAAAGGAAAAATTCTTGAACAGTATATTGTATATATTGACTCTGATCTAGCTCAAGAGTCTTAACTCACACGGCATGAGTTCAGCACATGAGCTCGCGAGTGTTTAATCAAGTAGCATGACTGCATGAGATAATTAACTAGAGTAAAGATTTCTGTACAGGGCGAAAGAGTCGCGTTGAATGATGACGGCACAAAATCGAGGTTTTAAGGATTATAAAACTTGTTTTAATTTAAAAAAAGGAAGGGTTATCAAACTTTGTAGGTACAAGTTTTGATTAACTTGGTGTGTTGGCATTCCATACAAAACGGGAAAATATCTTTGAGGTTTAACTTTCTTTATTTAAAGATATTTTTCTATTTATGAAATTGTGTAATTGATTCCCTAGGGTTTTTAGGATTTTGTGGATATCTTGGAATAAAAGCTCTTTCCTAATAGAAGTCTAATTAGGGTTGTTTCTGGTTTGTTTGAGTGGTTGCCGCTGGTTGAATATATATTGCAGGAATATACTCGGCAAAAGTGCACTTCATATACGCAAGAATTTTTGGTTTGAGTCTTGCATGTTTGTTTGAGTTTGTGTCTTCACAAAGAGCCAAAACACTTGGTCCATGTATAAGTGTTTGTGATCATAGTTTCATATGCATAATACTCTCTCGAGATCAGTAGGGAGACTATGAAGAAATAAGAACAAGATTTGAAGATCGTTCAAGTGAAGGAGTTCTAGAAGGAACACAAACTTTGTATTAGATTTTGTGTGAATCTTATAGCCGAGCTAGTGCTATTCAAAGTTTGTAAAAGAACATATCCTTTTCAATATGATGATCTTTATTTTGGGTTCTCAAGAGTAAGAGCCCCGCAGTGTTTTTAATCTCATACTTGAGGATTTCACTGCGTAACCAAAATCTGGTGTTTAGTTTGTTATTTTGGTTTCTGTTGCCCAGTAAGGATTGATCAGTACACTGCAATCCCCGTTTTCCAGAAAATCATATTCTGTCCTTATATTTTCAAACTTTTAATGATGAGAGGTTTAGTGTGATTAAGTCCACAAGACATGCAGCATGCATGATTTCCCTATCAAGAATAGAAAAGCTATTGGAAATTAAATTAATAATAACCAGAAGGGTCCTTGACCCAAAGCACTAAAATTGGCTAAAGTCATCCCATTTACCCAGCAACAAATTTTTATTCTCACTAACCCATTTAAAGGCAAAAGATTATTTTTAGGCTCAGTTTAATTACAAAATTACAAAGCATGCCATTCTTTATTTTTAGGCTCAGTTTAATTACAAAATTACAAAGCATGCCTCTCTCTCTCTCTTCGTATTGTTCAACCACGGCTCTGAGATCCCAAGTGACGTCGTCTTTGCGGAGGTGGCTCCAGCTCCGGAGGCATGGACGACGGCGATGGCTTTGGTGTCGGAAACAACATGCTGAGGTTCTATACCGACGACGCTCCAGGCATGAAGATCACGCTCCAGCTTGATGTCCACCGTCGCCGTCGACCTCAACTACTCAGCCTCCAAGTCCGATTACGGCTTCCAGAACGATCTCCTCGGATTAGACAACTACTCCTTCCCCGGAATTAGGGTTTCCCAGTGGCGATCCAGATCAGAATTTACCTCGACGACTAGGTCCAGATCGGAATCGACCTCGAAGACTCGTTGGTCCCAGTCCAGATCGAAAACATGCAAAACTGGAGAGAGAGAGATTTACGGATCCTGATTTTGATTTTGGTTTGCGTTTTGGATTTTTTATTTGAATTTGATT
The DNA here is from genome assembly GCF_958449725.1 of Rosa rugosa. NCBI lineage: Eukaryota > Viridiplantae > Streptophyta > Magnoliopsida > Rosales > Rosaceae > Rosa > Rosa rugosa. The sequence goes on along the minus strand of NC_084820.1, from coordinate 55,108,270 downwards.
GTGATGGAATGAATGTATAGGATGGTGAAATTCAGCGAATTCAAGCCTCGAAGAAGGCAGGTCTGCAACCGTCGAAGTCGAAGATGGGAGGAGAAGAAGATGTGGGTGCCCAGAGCATTTTCTGGATGCCCAAATCAATTTTTTTTTTGGGTAAAATTGGGGCAGAATGCCCATAAGGAAAAAAAAAAGAAAAAAAAAATGTCTATGGGGAGCAATAGACGTCTATTGGGGGCAATAGATGTTTTGAATTAATTGATGTAATCTCCTTGTTTTTTTTCCTTCATCAAAGTTTTATTTGTCTAATTTTAGGGAGATTAGTTCCAATCCCGGCGACCGAAATGTTTATTTGGGGGGGGGGGGGGGGACAAAAAACCTCTCTGGCTCCATATGAGATATCCGACAACCTCTTTGGAGACTTCCGGCGAGGTTTCATAAACCTCTATTGCCCCAATTAATAGACGTCTATTGGGGGACAATAGAGGTTTATTGGGGGGCAAATACAAATCTATTTAGGGGCAATAAACCTTTCTGACGACCTTTTTAGGGACCTCCGGAGAGGTTTTCAGAGAAGTCCGGGGGCCGGCGGGCGGTGACCGGAATTCGGCTGCCGATGACCGGACTCCCGCGAAGTCTCCTTTGGCTTCTCTCTCTTCCATTTTCTCTCTCTAACAAAGGGATGAGGGTAAAATAGTCTGAAAAATAAAAAAAATAAAAAAAAGCTTAATTGGGTATTAGGGAATACCTTATTAGAATATTGGAGAAAATTTCACAAACAGTACACCAAATAAAGGTCACTAATAATTTTTATACATAAACTTCTAAACCGATCATTTTGGTACACGAAATCTGAAACCCGACCCACTATCCATACACGACGTTAATGACACCATGAGAACCTCTGCCACCTGGCATAATTTGAGGGGTAAATTGGTCTCTTCCTCTCTCTTGCTCTGGCCACCCATCTATTTCTCTCTCTCTCTCACTCACCCATATCTTACGCTGTCCGCCTTCTCCTCCACCTACCACGACTACGTCTCCACCATCTACTCTACCGTCGACGTCATCGCGGTCTCCTTCGAGTACGGCCTCTTCCCGACCCGACCCATACCCACTTGCTATGAGGACTCCTGGGCCTCTCTCCAATGGGTCGCCACCCATGCGAACGGAACCAGGCCGGATCAATGGCTAACGAGTACGCCGACTTGAACCGCGTCTTCGTCGGCGGCGACAGCACGGGAGGGACCGACAATGACATGTGGCTTTACATAAACAAGGAGAATGGAGGGTTGCAGGATAGGAGGCCGGTTTAGGTGTGAGAAGGTGTTGGTGTTTGGTGGCGGAGAAAGACCATTTGAATGGAGTGGGGAGGAGATATGTGGAGGAGCTGAAGAAGAGTGGTGGAAGAGTCGGGGATTGGGGGCTTAGGGTTGTGAGGAGCGGAAGAGGCGGTGGTTTGGGGGTTTTGAGAGTTCTGGGTGTATTGAACTTGGAAGGCTGAGGCTGAGCTTTCGAGTTCGATTTCCGAGACGAAGCGGTGGAAGAAGAATAGTTGGGTTTCTTTCTAGGAGCCATGAATTGGAAGCAGGATTTGAAAGGTGGAAACCCTAATTAAACCCCCAAATTTGAAGTGGATTAGAAGAGATGAGATTGGGGAAAGAAGGAGAGAGATTGATGAGTCTTGTTCGAATGAAGTGGAATGGGTTGTGGTGGAATTAGAAGTGGGATTGAGTTTGATGGGTGTGGAGTTGGAAGGTGGAGGAGATGCGGTGGTTGCCGGAGAGTTTTCTGGGTTTGGGTGTGTGGAGAGAGAGAGAGAGTCAAAGAGAGAAGATCCTTATTCTTCTTTTTTTTTTTTTTTTGACCAAAACGAAGAGTTAGAGTGAGAGAGTACTAAATTACCCCTTGATAAATGAAAAATTACATAAAGTTAACGGCATCATTAACGTCGTGTATGGATAGTGGGTCGGGTTTCAGATTTCGTGTACCAAAATGATCGGTTTAGAAGTTTATGTATAAAAATTATTAGTTGCCTTTATTTGGTGTACTGTTTGTGAAATTTTCCCTAGAATATTTATGTGTAAGGGGGAATTAAAAAAAATTAATGGGGTAAGTGGAAAAAAAAAATATCTAGAATTAGGGTAAATGGACAAAAACCCTAACCATAATAACATCATGAGTACGTGGTACATTGAGAGGTTAATTTGCTACAAACTTTAGGACTAATATCATAATCGGGGCATCTCACATAATCAAGCTGCGGCCACATCTAGGTCAAGTTAGCTATTTTAGGTCATGATCCTTATTGGTTTAATTGTTGACCATTTTTCTGTCTCTAGCGTTTCATTTGGATCTCTAGTGTTACATTTTGATCAACTAGGAGGGAGAAATGTCTGTATTTTTGTTCTGTAAATTCTTTTTTTCACTAAAGATTTTTTTTTGAATCATCTTCTGATCTTCATCACAAAGAAAATATGTGGCCTCAGCTCTAGGCACAATTAATGGTCTAGTGGTAACAATGGTAGCAGTTGGGCCCGCCAATGCTAAGAATTACCCTTTCCTATATGAAAGAGGGGAAGATACTGATTCTCATCTATAAATAGGACCGATAGTAATACAACAAGGCAAAAGCTTTCGCGCTCTGTGAAGATTCATCTCTTAGCTTCGAGTTCGTATCAAACTATCAATCAATTCGCCATGGCTCCCTTTGTTGCAGAGAGTACCAGCAATTCCATTGGCACAAAAAAGAAAACCCTAGGCCGGAGAAAAGTCGAAATGAAGAAGGTAGAAGCACTTGACCACCGCCACGTCACTTTCTCCAAGCGCAAGAAAGGACTTTTCCAAAAAGCCGACCAACTCAGCAGCCTCACTGGCACCGAAATCGCGGTGGTCGTTGTTTCCGAATGCGGCAGGGTTTTTGGCTTCGGCACCCCAAGCTGTGACGCCATCACCGATCGTTACCTTGCCGGGTTGTCTTCTAACCAAAATGCCAATTGCATCAGTTGTCAAGACGATATTGGATCTATGAATGTGGAAAGCATTCCTTCGACAAGTTTAAACTGTTCCCAAAATGACAATGTCCATTATCAAAACAATAGCGCCGTAGTCGGATCTATGATAGTTGAAACCAGTCCTTCGACTTCGAACTGTTCTCTGAATGAAAACAACGCTGCCGTGATCGGATGTATGCATATGATAGCTGAAACCACTGTTTCGAAGGATTCCCCCATTAGGGTTTTGGAGAACAATATTTTGGATGACGGAAAGTTGGAATTAATGGGCCCTAATGGCAATGCCGATTATCAAAACGACAATGCCGTGGTTGGATCTATAATCGTTGAAACCACTCCTTCCAGTTCAAACTTTCCCCAAAGCGACGGTGTAGTGGTCGGACCGAAGATAGTTGAAACGACTCCTTTGAGTTCGAGCTGTCCCGAAATTAGGGTTTTGGAGGACGATATAATGGGTGATGGATACTTTAATTTGATGAACGACACCGTTTTTCCTGTCAAGCCAGGCGAGTATCGCGAAGGGACTAATGGTGGATCTGAGGTGGGGGAGATGAGTGGGGAGATGATTGAGGAAATGATAGAGGAGATGATGAAAGAGAAAGACGACGTGCCGGGTTGTAATGAATTCATGACTGCCTTGATTAGGGTTTTACTTCCAACGACGACTTCAAATTACTATACCTCATTGTTGGTTATGGAGGATGAAGATGAACTTCTTATGGAAAATAGAGGGCTGGGGACTTGTCACTTCAACCCATATGGGGATTGGAGGTGTGGAGGCATATGCGATTAATGGCTAGAGTGTAATTTGGTGAATATTACAGAATTTAGGGTTTTAGAGGGATTAGTAAACAACATATTCTAGTGAATGTAATATGCCTCCAAACCCCTTGGATACGTTTTTTTTTGTAACTTGAGTCATGAATATAACGTATATACAACTGTATACACGAGTATTTTTAATAGAAAATTACATATAAGTAACAGACCAAAGATTGAAAAACAGAAAACCCACCTTTTGTAAGTTTTATACAAATAAGGACAAGGAGCCCGGGCCCAAAGAAAATAAAGCAGGCTTAATTCCTGGCGTTTCATCCGCAATTACAAATTTGAACAATTTTTTGTTAATATTACAGTGACGCCACTGTAGGATGGAATAACCCCAAAACAGAGGTCTGATGTGCAAAGTACCGTAAGCTGGCGATGAGCTCCCGCATCGTCTCCTCAAGGCATCAAAGAAGTCCGCCTCATCCAAGCGCTCTTACGCCGGCGACAGGAACAGAGGGATGGCGGCGTCGCTGCTGATGATGATCGCCTCGTTTCGGATGATTCCGACTTGGTTGTGATCTGCGAGAAGCTCTGATTGGTTTCGATCAGTGAAGATCAACTGAATCGACGGCCAGGAACATCAAATTTCTGAAATCCGATGAGGAATTGGTCAGTTGCTGTTGATTTTGGGCTATCACTAATGTTTAGTTTGTGGTTGCAACTTGTTGTTAAGAATGAATTGAGAGGTTTTATGAGATGGGATATGGGATTTATGAGAATGAGAGTTTAATTGTTAGTTTGGCTATTTTCTGGGATTCAAAGAGTTCTGTTTTAATAAGAAAAAGAAAAGTTGAATGAACTGTAGTTTTTTTTTGTTACAAAACGAACTGTAGTTTAGATTTGTAGATGAAGGAATATGATTTCTGAAAGCAGTTTAGTTTGCTGCATCAATTTAGTTTTGGATGATAGTTTGTCCTAAATAGTTTAGCTGCTTGTGTTTTTTTTTTTTTTTAATTTCGGTTAAGCACGTAATCTGCTAAATATGGGTTGAACTCGAGTCTGTGGTGTGATCTCATGTTCAAGTTTTAGGAGTAATTATTGGAGTCAGCTGTGGTTGATCAAAGGTCTTGTTATATGTTTACTGAGTCTTGTAATTTGAGACTTTGACACACTAACTTTGGCACATACAGTAGCAGCATAAATTATAGTCTTCAGCATCTCGTTTGTGCAGAGAAGCTGGAAATGATATTTGGGTTTGTTTGGTTTGTAGATAAGTCGGTTTTTTTCTGATGCTTACTTGAGTTTGCTTTTGCTTGTGGTGGGGTTATACTTAAAATGTGGTGTCACTTGTTGGGACTTCAGATAATAGCTGTTGGTTTGGAGTAGTTGTGCTTTTGCTTGTGATGGTGGTATTATAGTTGCATTTCAGATTTTTTTTGAAAGACTTGTTGTTCTCAGACAAAAGTAGTGCAGTAGTTGTGCTACTGTGTTCAGTTTATTGTTGTTATGTGCTACTGTGTTATTCTTGCATTTGTGCTACTGTGTTATTGTTGTATTTGTTATGTGCTACTGTGCTACTGTGTTATTGTTGTTATGTGCTACTGTGTTCAATTGAAATTTCTTTCTGCAGTTTATTGTTATTATGTGCTACTGTGTTCAGTTTATTGTTGTTATGTGCTACTGTGTGCAGTTTATTATTGTTATGTGCTACTGTGTGCAGTTTATTTGAAGTTTCTTTCTGCAGTTTATTATTGTTATGTGCTTCTGTGTGCAGTTTATTTGATGTTTATTTGTGCAGTTTATTATTGTTATGTGCTACTGTGTGCAGTTTATTTGAAGTTTCTTTCTGCAGTTTATTTTTGTTATGTGCTACTGTGTGCAGTTTATTTGATGTTTATTTGTGTGCATTTTATTTGAAGTTTATTTGTGTAGTTTATTATTGTTATGTACCTGCTACTGTGTTTAATTGAAGTTTCTTTCTGCAGTTTATTGTTATTATGTGCTACTGTGTAGTAGTAGAACTGAACGAGTATGAGTGCAGCGAGGGTAGTAGTAGGATTGGACAAGTGCAGTAGCAGAACTGGACGAGTATGAGTGCAGTAGCAGAAAACAAGTAGCAGAACTGGACGAGTATGAGTGCAGTAGCAGGATTGGACGAGTACAGTAGCAGGATTGGGCGATGACGAGTGCAGTAGCAGAAAACAAGTAGCAGAACTGGACGAGTACAGTAGCAGGATTGGGCGATGACGAGTGCAGTAGCAGAACTGGACGAGTATGAGTGCAGTAGCAGGATTGGACGAATACAGTAGCAGGATTGAGCAATGACGAGTGCAGTAGCAGAAAACAAGTAGCAGAACTGGACGAGTATGAGTGCAGTAGCAGGATTAGATGATGAGATGAGAGTAGTAAGAGAGTGAGATTTTGTGAAGTAACATAAATGGATTATTATCAAGGAAATAAAAGTAACATAAAGAATTATTCTCAAAAAAAAAAAAAAGTAACATAAGGGAATTAGAAGTCAAAAAAAGTAGTTAAGGGTAAAAAAGTAAATTAACTCATGGCATGAGGCAAGTGGAGAGCAGATTGTCCTTACTTGTAAGATTTGATCTTTATAAAATGATTAGAAGTTAAAAGAAGTAGTTAAGGATAAAAAAGTAAATTAACTCATGACATGTGGCAAGTGGAGAGCACATTGTCCTTATTTGTAAGATTTAGTCCTTATATGTTTAATTCAATCTTTAGATGATTTATTTGTAAAGTCATCTTTTGTCAATAACTTAAATGTAATTTGTTATATTTTTAAAATCTTTTTCTAGTAAGTAATCATCAAGTCCGGTGCCTTTCTATCTTGAGCTAGAGAAAATATTAAATTTTGTGACCTAGCTCTGCTAGGGTTTGCTCGACGACTTCCGTCTTCGATAAAATTCTTCATCATGGCTTTTGGTGATGCTACTGCGGCTAGGAGAGCGGGGTTATTCTCCTTTATTTCTTCTGGTTGGCCTGAGGATTATGGTGGCGGTGTTTTCTGTCGTGTCTCCTTGAATTGTTGGGGCTACTGGGTTCTCTTCTTTGGGGCTGCTCTAATTTATGGATGGGGAGCTTTGTTTCCGGTGTCGGTTCAGGCACCGGCTACCTTGGTTATTGGGGTGGGGGCAAATCGTTGTGTTCTTGACACGGATTTGGGTCGAAAGACTATTACAATGACGTCCTTACTCCTGGTGCCGGGCTTGGATCTCCGGCTGTCGACTTCAGTTCGTGCAGGCTGGTATACTAGGGTCAGAATCAAGATTGGGATCGCGCGGGATCGGATCTGGATGCCTGATTCGGGCTCATGCTTGTGTTCTGCTTTGGAGTACTGGTGGTAGAAGTGAAGACCTCATTGGATCTCCCGAGATTAGGGTCGGATTTAGGATCCCGATTCGCGCGGCAGGTTGGGATGCATCGCTACATGGATTCAACGAGGACGGTGGCGCTGCAGCTGGCGGCGGCGACGGCGTGGTGATGGGAAAAGCCACTGCTTGGGGTGTCCTTAGCATATGGTTGGGTCTGGGCCCTTTTTGGGCTTTGGCTTCAATCTTTGCTAGGGTTCGGGATGCTTTTTTCATTTTTGTTTTTTATTTTATTATGGTAGATGAGGAATTTGCGTCCTCATCTACTAGCAATATTTAAATTTCCTTTGGGTCGCAAAATCTAGATGCTCGGTTGTAACATTTTATTCAAAGAGCTTATGAGTTTTCTAGGTTTTGTTAGAAATAAGGTACGTGAACTTCCTTAAAAGGTGGGTGTACCCGGGAGTGTGAGGTTCTATTTTCTCTAGAATAGGTACTTTGTATGTCCTAAGGACGACTCTTTCTGTCGGCCCCTCAGGGGTGTGTCGTTTCTGGTACTGCTTGCTGAATATTATAAAACTAGCTGACCTACTTCGATTAAAAAAAGAAAGAATATAACGTATATCATAAGGTATCCTAAGGCTAGCTTCTGCTTATCATATATTCTTTTTTTTTTGACTTTGTCAAGGGGAACCCAAAGGCTTCCTAGGCCCAAGATAAACTCATTCGGCGCATGTGAAATGCTCCAATTGTGCATTGCAGCACAGTGCCTCGCCACTTTGACAACTTCGGGGTTCGAACCTAGGTTGGGGAGCACACCCAACTAGGCAAGAACCACTAGGCCACTAGGTTGGGCAGAATATATTCTTTGGTTTTCTCTATTTTTGTTGCTGTTTCTATTTCTTGTCTTTGATTGACTAGAATTGAATGGAAATAATTATGGAATTTTTCATCTAATGCGTAATATAAAGTTGATTCTCGTGATCACCGGTAATGCTAGGTTTGGTTGTATTGCATTTAAACTATGCTTAGCGCTTAAACTTTCTTGTTTCACCTAAAACTTCTATTTTCTCTTATTGATCATTAATCCATTATGCATTATCCATTATCCATCTCAAACTCAAATGTTCCTAGTTTCTCTACTTTTTTTTCTGGTCTTTATCCGTAAGACTGTATATGAGCGCATATAAATGTCGTGGTTTTTTTTTTTTTTTTTTTTTCTTTGGTTTGAAAAAAAAAAAACAAAAAAAAAAAAAGTGGAATCGTGTTGATGATTGTGAAACTTCAAAGAGGGAAATGTGGGCTAGGCCTTCCACAGATGTGGGCTTCAAAAGAACTGGGCTTTTGTTCTAGATCGAAAGATGAAGAGAAAAACAAAGTCTTGCAAATCGATACACAGTACTTGTAAGCGGTGGGAGTGAAAGAGTGTGATTCAACTCGGTGGGTGCTCGACTCCAACCAGCTCGGTAAGCCTCTCTCTATCCTCAACCTGTTTGAACTCTAACTCCCAGTTGAGATTTCATAAATCCCTTGTGATTATCATGTTGTTTTTTCTCTTTCTTGTCTTGATTCTGGGCTGGGGCAGATGGGTTTTGCTCTGCTGGGTTTGGAGAGTTAGTGTTCCTTATGGGTTTTTAGTCTTTCGTAATCACTTTCTCACACTTCACAATTGCTTTTATATTACGTATGAATTTCTAGAATTTTAAGAACATTGGAGCTGTTTTTGTTAGGTGTAGGAACTTTGAGGAAAGAGAAATGTCCAGGTTTCGAGCACTGTTGCAAGCAACCAAGAAAGGTATTATATTCCTCTTTGTGTTACTTAAGACATTCTACGAGCATTGCTTAAGCCCTGTTCAGTGGTTCAAGTTTAGAGGAGATGTTTGGCTTTTTTCACTTATGATAAATGAACTTAAATATTTATATCGTCACTATTCTGTTTCTTGTGCATCGAATTGCAATTAGCTCTCACATGGAATGTCGAAGACCTGGTGCCTCCCAGTGAGAGATATATATTTAATTTCGGTTCAAAGGAAGAGCTGAAGAAGTGGCATTTATATTCTGATTCTGAATATGGAGGTACATAATTTGTTCTCTCCTTTGTAGGCATGTATAAGAAACGACTAACAGGATTTAGGAATTATTGTGCAGTTTAGAATTGATTCATAGTCAAGATTGTCCCATGTGTGCAATTTTGCTTTTTATCAGTTGATAGACCTGTAGGTTTTATTTCTTTCTTTTTTCTTTTTTTGTTGATAGATGCATGTCAATGTCTATTGATGTTGCAGGGTTGTCCTCAGCATCTTTAGAGATATCAGATACTGGAAATGGACTCAATGGTAAATGTCCCATACTTATGGAAGCATATCATAGTTTCTGGAAACCAGTTGCATGCATTATAATTGATGACTTTTACAAATTGCTAAAGTGACAAGGCATGTGAGTACCCTGGTGGCAGAGTTTAGGATAGCAATGTAACTTATGAAATTTCAAAGTTTGTGAATCCTCAATAAGCTAGTTGATTATTATGGACTTACTTAATGAATCCATTCTAACTTTTACCTTTTGTATTAGGAATTTTCTCGGGTAACCTTTCTTCTGATTTTGCTGAGGGTTCAAAGTGGAAGATGAACAGGAGTGGCTTTTGTGGAATGCGGTCCAAAAAGGTTGAACAATATTTCCAACATTTTAGGGCTATAAGCTTTTCTGTAGCACTTGTGGTGAATGATTGTTCCTGTTTGGTTTTAAAGTATTAGCACCATAATTCTTATCTTGCTTTTCTTGATCCGAATTTCATGTATAGGTCCTCCTATTTTTCTTGGAAGTTGTTGATTCAACTAATCCTAAAATGAGTGAAGATCTTCTTTTGTTTTTCAATTTCAGACTCAATAAGGACTTGAAAATTGTTGCTTGTATCTTTGATGTGACCACAATGCAGATTCTTTAATTTTTTATAAGATAGACCACCATGCAAACATTGGATTCCTCTTCAAATTCAGCATAAAATGATGGAATGATTTAATTACAGCATACTAGTATCCACTTAAAACTTGTTTGCATCAGTTTGAAATTTATTTTTCTACGCAGTTTAATGGCTTCATTGATTTGGATGCATATGATACCATATCACTAAAAGTTAAAGGAGACGGAAGATCCTACATATCCACGGTGATTATTCTTGTCTTGATCAAGTACTGAGAGGGGCTGAGTGGATTTGTACTTTCCATATTACTTCCTTGTTTCTGTTCTTTTTTTTTCTTTGTTTTTTTCCAATATCATAAATTATTGTTGGACTTGCATATGCAGATTTATACAGAAAACTGGGTAAATTCCCCTGGACAAGACGAAGATAATTCATGGCAGGCTTTTCTTTTTGTACCAAAAGACAACTGGTACATTGCAAAGGCAAGTTCTACTTACCTCAATGTGTTTTGCTTAGTTATGTGATACTTGGACCTAGCTCTCTCATACAGAGCCATTTCTTGTTTGTTGACTTCTCAAAATCTTTATGCCTCTGTACCAAAAAAAAAAAAAAAAAAGATATACCATCTGCCTACCTCACAATACTGTTGATCATCTGATATAGAATGAACAAAAAGAAAAAATAGCACAACACCAGGACAATCTGACAGCTTATGCATTTGGAGCAATTACAACCTTGTTTAGGGTTAATATATTATTGAATTTTGGAGCTCTGCTCATTTTTGCATCATGTTCCAGATCCCTCTTTCTCGTTATCTACCAACATGGAGAGGGAGTGTTATAGACGCAGAGATGGAAATGAATCCTGCCCGCGTTGTTGGTATGTCTCTCTCAGTGAATGCAGAAGGTGGTGTCCCGGGTGCTAGATCTGGTCCGGGTGATTTCAAGCTTGAAATTGATTGGATAAAGGCTTTAAGAACAGAGTGATTTTGTAAAATAATTTGGAGTGTGAAACTCGGTTGTATTCAAGTTTTGTTTTGTAGTAACAATTTATATACAAAAAATGAATGCTACTGCTGCGCTGATCTTAAAAAAAACGAAGCCATGCACAAGTAATAAGTTCAATGTCATCAAGTTCTTTTGTTTTTTGGTTTTTCTTCTTTTTTGTTTATATTTTTCTTAAAGGGGAAATCTTAATTTAATTTGATACTAGACTCCAAACACACTCTATATATGTGTGGATAACTACGTGAATAGTTATTTCAGAGAATGTGGAGAAAATTACTTCACATTTTTTGTTTTTTATTTTTATTTTTTTGTTAAATTTCTTTTATTTTGTGAATTGGTCTTTTTGTCATTCTCGAATATTTCAGTTCAAATGTTTTTTAATATTTAAGGGATATTTTGGTAAAAAAAAATTCTGTTTTGGATGACAAATTCTCTTTTTTTAATAATAGTATAGATTAACTCAATTCTCAACCTCTGAATCACTTGGGATTGGGGCAGTTCTATTGTTTTGATTATGTGATAAAGTTCTCAAATTTTTATTATTATATCGTCCTCTCTATTAATGATTATGTAAATAATATGATCAGATGTATTTGCACATATAAAAACATGACCGCTTTATAAGACTTGGGTTGACCAAGGGCATGAACAAAACAAAAATAAAGAAACGCGTCATATAATTCTCAAAAATATCTCGATTAGATTTACAAACTATAATTCAACTGATTAGCGTTTGGTTCCTTGTAAAATATTGCACATGTAAACAATTTACAGCCAGTTCAACAAAAATTTTAAAGTGAGACAATCGTGGCACGTGAAACAAACTCTCCAAATCATATCCAAGCAAGCAAGAGAGTAGGCTGTATTTCATGTAGTTTGCATGTATGACAAGGCTTGGCCGAGTGATCCAGAACTTGGGATTCTATTTTGTTCAATAGCTTATTTTTGGTGACCCTAATTGTCTCACTACTGCAGAGACGGTTCCTCCGCAGAGACGGGTCCTCTTCCCCACCGAAGCGACTGTAGAGACGGTTCCTCTGCAGAGAAAGGTCCTGTTCCCCACCGAAGCGCAAGCATTGCTGCTCTTCCCCATATCAAGTGGAAGGGCTCTTCATCATCATCAAGGTTGACAAGCTTGTGGTGGTGAGGTGACTGGACCCTTGCACTCCTAGGTTCTAACAGCAATTGCAGGAAGAGGAGAAGGATGGACCGTAGGGACCTGAATGAGTAGATCACCAAGTAAGTTTTCAAGAAATTTCAGTGAATCCTCAAGTAGCCCAAATGTAAAAGTTAAATATTTTTACCAGAGAAACCTCGAGAATTTAAACGTTGATTAAATTACTTAATGCAGCAATTATATCGTCATTACTCGATCAAAATGGTGGTAAAACTGTAGTTAATTTGTTGATAATCTCAATTTTACATACTAAGACCAAATTATCACACAGGCGAAGAAAGTAAAATTTGGCAATAAGAACAACGAAAATCAAGAAGGGGCACCAAGATATGATTCTCTCTACCAGAAAAGAATGGGGGCACACAAAGATGAACTGAACAAGAAATTGAAATAGAAAAAGAACTATATACATATTTACATCTATTTACCTTTAGATTTGGTAAATCATTGATTCGATGATTGAACTTGGATAACAAGTCTCTGCAATAAGTCTCTGCAATTGCTAACAACAACTTCCACTTTGTCTACGACTTTTGAGTCCTTCGGATCCTTGATCACCATTTTCACTCATTTGGTTAATTGTGCTATGCAATGCAGTATGTGGCCAGTTTTATAGGCTGAACAGAGTGTTCTAGAATGGTAGTTTTGAAAAGAAAACAATTGGCGTCATTGAAAACTACAGCCGGATTTAAAAACTTGTGGGCGACTTTTGAAAAAAGAATTCTAAATGGAAACTTTCAATAAAAAGAAAAGTTTTAAATTTGAAAAATTTGAATAAAAAATTATACGTGATTCTGAAACCTGTGGGTGAATTTGAAAAACCATGGTCAGTTTTAATAGTTTGGATTTTGTTTACGTTAATTAGTGTTCTTTTTCTTAATTTGAATGGAAATTCTTTTTTTTTTTTTTGGGAGAAGAAGAGATAATTTCGTTCCTTATAATAATCAAAATGGCACATACATCAATTTCTGTATTGGACAAAGTAAACAATCAAAACTGACAAGTACCGCTCATTATAGATAAGTTTAGTTTATTTATTCAAAACAAGCGACTAACAAGAGAAGATTGTAAGAGTTAAAGAAGCCAAAAAACAGAGCCGCCTCCTCTCTAGGGTTAGGGTTTTCGGCGGTGCTTCTGTGCAAACATCAACAATGTCTTCTGTTGATGCCATGGCTGCTCGACTGGCTTCATCTCTTGCGATTGCTGAGGGAAGGAAGCAGGTTGATCTGCGACCAAAACAAGGAAAGGGTCTGCGGCAGGCAGACGTGTTTATGGTGGGCAAGCTGCTCACTGCTCGAGAGTACAATAATCGATCTTTTCTGGGGATGTTCCGGAATGCCTGGCGGGTGCATGGATCACTCCGTGTAGAGGAGGCGGAGGGACTGAGGGTTCTGTTCACCCTCTCTGACGCTACCGATCGGGATCGGATATGGAAGGGAGCGCCATGGGGGTACAATCATGCTCCGGTTGCCCTAGCCTACTATGATGGGGTGGCTGCCATTGATTCGGTCCCTTTCACCACAGCCTCGTACTGGATCACTTTGCAAGGCATCCCGCCTGCATTCCGTTCTGAGAGGGTGATGTCCTTGATCGGATTTACTCTTGGAGATTTCAAGGAGATCGACAAACAGGCCAAGAAAGTTGGAAAATATCGCATCAGGGTGGAGATCCCTCTCAACAGGCCGCTGCCATTCCAACGCTGGTACTGGGTGGAGGATGAGGTCGAGTTCTTATGCAAATTTAGGTTTGACAAACTGTTTGGGCGTTGCTCGACTTGCGGCCTGGTTACTCATGTCGGCCTTCCCTGCTCTGGCCCTCCGTTGGAGGAGACCGACGGTGCAGCACGCACGGTCTTAGGTGCCCCACAGGAGGTTGCTGTTCCTGTGCCGGAGATGCAGCTTGTTGGGAGCAATGTTCCGACCTCGAGTTCGACGTCGGTTAGCACAGTGACTGCAGGAATCCGGTCTAGGGTTTCCATGGGAGGACAGGAGGTGGTATTCCGAACTATGCTTCCCAACCAACTGCCGGAGCGGCTGCTCCACAATCCGGCCATCCTGATGACTCGACCTCGACGTCAAGCTCACATTCGTGAATTGTCTGCGATGTTGACTGTACCTGACAGCATCATGGGGAAGAGACGACAAAGGGAGGATGATAACATCACCATTTCTCCGAAAAAGCTCAAGTTGAGTTTAGCTGTTGGCAAAAGGAACCTGAACTTGGAACCGGAACAGCTCGGTTTGGTACCAGTGCAGCAAACTGATGAGCAACCTCTCCAGGTAAAGAAAAAAAGAGGGAGACCTGCAGGTAGTAGAAACAAACTACCCTATGGGGAAAAGAAGAAAGCAAAGCAGGGAGAAGAGAGTAGGGCAACAAAGAAAAGGCTCTTCCCCAAACTTGACAAGGCAGGTGCTGGAGCAGGCTCCAACCCGAAAGGGAAGGAGATAGCTATTTACTAATTGCATTTTATTTCCTTCAAGTCTATTGCAAGGTGATGAGGCTTCTATATGTCTGCTATGACGTTTCTAATCAGTGTTTGTACCACAATTGCGTGCCTGGCAAGCAAGGGTTAGTTGAATATTTCTTCCGTAGGAGGCGAGGCTTGATTACTTTGTATAGGCTTGCATATTTGCGAGCGCATCAGAGACTCTAGTAGTTTGCTTTAGCTTAGATAGGGTAGTCGTTTTGACTTTGGCTTTCTTATGTAAGCTTTGTAGACTATAGCCATTTGGCTGTTTGATCTATTGATATTAAACTTCTATTCAAAAAAAAAAAAACAAGAGAAGATTGTAACTTATTAGATGATACATGACTAAAAACTGTTGATCGAACATATAAATTTGCCTATATACCTCAATTGGTGTACAAAAATACTAGTAAATTGCAATGAGCCTGCCTCAAACGTAGCATCTAAAAGGTCACAAAATACCATAAGTCAAAACCAAAACCAAACCCAAGCCAACAGTCCAGTGCCTTGCATTTGAGATTGGGTAGCCCACAACATCATAACCAAGGCCCAACGACCCAAGCCCATTCCCATCTTCCTTGCCTTTAAATTTGATCTGACATTACACTCCCGGCTGCGGAGACACCACCAAAATCCAGAGCAACAAACATTCAAGTGGTTGATATCTGAGTCCCAAATCCAGATCTTCCACTAGCCTTATGCAAAGCTGCTACTCTATCACTCTGTCACGTCGCACACAGCCTTCAAATGATAAACCGGATGAATAACGTCTAGTACCTACTCCTACTACCAGCCAACACACCATGACCAAAGACCAAAAAACCAAGATCTTTAACAAACTAGATCCCCTCAAACCTAGTTGCAGCTTTTACCAATAGGCCTCGTTTGTTTCGCGGAAAGTAAGCATTGAGAAAGGAAAGTTGCTTCTTTCTTGCGTTTGGGATGTAAAAGGAAAGATAATATTTTCCTGAAGCATAGGAAAATATGGGGGGAAAATGGTCCCTTCCATACTCCAAATGAATCACTTCTCCTCCTTTTTTCTTTGCATTTATTACTCACAACACATTATTTTATTGCATTAGTTACAAACATATTAACAACTTTCAGGATAACTTTCCTTATGTTATCAAACATCAGAATAGAAAATTCTTCAAAAATTTCATTTTCCTTTGTAAGTACTTGGACTACTCCCCTCAACACATGACTTTCCCAAGATCTCAAGGAAAACAGACATGCAAAGAATAAGGAGGATATCTCTCCTAATTGCTCGGTGACCTAAAGCAAGGAAAAGAAGATCGCAGAATCATATCATGAAGAGAGATTCAAAGAGGTTGATTCACTGATCTTGAGATAGAGGTGTATTTAATTCATATCATATTTGCATGATTCTAAATTGATATGCATTAATTGTACTTATGCTCAAAATCTCTTTTTGTATGCATATCTGATTACTTGTTCAAAACAGTTTTAAAAACCTTTCTATATTTATCTTATTTTGTAATTAAGATAAGATTTGATTGAGGGGGAGTCTTGCTTCCCTATAAAAGGTTTTGAAAACTATTTTCGATGCAGAGATTTTCGATTGCAAAAATTGTGGCTATTGAATCATTAGTATTCGTGTTTCAATCGTTTTCTGAAAACTCTCATTATGTGTTTCATATGTTCATTTGCATAATCAATCATACTCATAAATCATTCTCAAGATCAGTGATTCGATCAAGAGCAAGGAAGGATTGAAGATAGATTGTCTGGAAAGGTCTATTGTGTTAGTTAGGAGTTAGATCAATTATAAATCAAGTTGGCATTTGTTGCTAAGTGAAAGTGTTTGTTATGAACAACACTACTTGTATATTGTAAACTCCTTTGATTCATATTGGATTGTTTATTCGTGTTGGCTACGTTAAAAGCCACGCAGTGAAGTTTCCTCAGTGGAGAGGTTTACACTGCGTTAGCAAATCTCGTGTTGTGAATTGTACTTTCTCTAAATAAATTCATAGAAGTAAAGTGATTCATCAACACTTGTTCCATCGAGTATTTTCAATTGACATCAGAGCGGGTTCTAGAATCTTCTAGTGATCCCAGGAAAGATGGAACATTCACGTGACAGAGCTGCTGGCGGATCTATAAATAGTCCTCCACGGTTCGAGGGTGGATGTGAAAAATATACTCAGTGGAAAATCTACATGAAATCATATCTCTATGCTCAAGATGAACATGTGTGGAATATTGTAGAAAATGGTTGGACTATGCCTATGGTAAAAGCAAAAGGAGAAAGCTCCTCCACTGCCACTCCCAAACCAAGGAAGGATTGGACTAAGGAAGAAGTTCGTGATTTGCAAGCAGATTTCAAGGCTAAGAACAGTATTTTCACAGCCCTATCTGAACGAGAAAAATTGAGAATCAATCACTGTGACACTGCCAAGCAAGCATGGGACCTTCTACAGACTACGTATGAAGGAAATAAGAAGGTACGTGCACAGAAACTGCAAGCACTGATTTTTGAATTTGAAACCATGACTATGGGAGATGATGAAACCGTGGATGATTTTCATGGTAGAATTCTTAAAATCTCTGGTCAGTGTCATAGTCTGGGAGCACCTTTTGATGAAGATAAGATAGTTAAAAAGATACTCAGGGCCCTGCCAGAAAAATTTCATTCAAAAGTCACTAGCATAGAGGACTCGTTTGACATTGACGAGTACCCACTTGATGAGCTCATTGGAAATCTTAAAACCTATGAGATGAGGTTAAAACCTGAGAAGAAAAACAAAGGTGTAGCCTTCAAGGCAGTGAAAGGAACAGAAGAGGAAGAGGAAACACAAGATCTTGCTCTACTGACAAAGGAATTCAAAAAATTTCTCAAAAGCAAGAACTCCTCTAGAAATTCGAATGCTCCTAGAAAGAATAATTATACCGGCAGTGGCAACCACAGTGACTACACCAACAAGAGTGGAAAAGGATACTTCAAAGGAAATCACTCAGGAAAGCCAAAGTGCTATGATTGTGGTGGCTACGGTCACATCTCTACCGAATGTGGAAATAGGAAGCATGAAAATGGCAACAACAAGTCTCTACTGTCAACTTGGAGTGATGATGAGTCTCAAGAAATTGAAAACGTAGCACTGGTATCATCATATCAACCTGATTCAGATAGTGACGAGTTTTTCTCTGATGATGAAACAAATATCCGCTGCAGACGACTCTACAAAGCTTCAAAAGCAACCCTGCTAAAAAACTTGAGTTTGAAAAAAGAAGTTGATTTTCTGAGAACCGAGAAAGAAAAAATGGAGCAATTATTGGAATCATCAAATTTACAAGGTGAAGCAGCCGATTTACAAGGTGACCAAGGACAACCAGCATAGTGATAAACCTATCATTCCTTTGAGAGAGAACCACTACACCAACCACCAAAGTCTCTTTCTGGTTCATCGTCGGAACCCATTATCGTTCAAGAACCAACACCCTTTAGTCACCACAAGCGAATTTTACTTATTTTTATTCAATTTTTTTTGATCAATTACACATATGGTTCTTTAATTTCTTTGAAATATGATCTGGGAATTATGATATTGCTGTTAACTTTGATTCGTGTATTGATTTGGTGAAATTCATCTTCAAAAGTTGAGACCCACAAAATTTTTGTTTAATTTGAAAGTTCAAATTAACAAGTTTGGTCGCCGATCTGATAAAAGCCGGAAATTTGCTAATTATGCATCTCAATCCACACCACTGACCTACTCATGAAGCCTCTCCTCTGCAGCCTCTTGAAGCTGCTCTGGAACCAGAGATTGGTGTTGAAATCCTGAGCAATCTTCCTCACAAGTCTCTGGAATGGCAGCTTGCCGATCAGAAGCTCCATGCTCTTTTGTGATCTGAAATTGGCTTGCAATTATGTCAATATTAGAATAGTAGGCGCGTGATCTCACATGCGTCAGTGTTTTTACACTGACGATGCATAGAATCTGTTTCCCCTAGGAAGATCATATTCCTAGCAATATATCGACCGAGTCATGCTCAAAGAACTCAATAAATGAAAACAATTGGATCAAGGTCTCTGAGTTAAAGGTTTTTTAATGTGCGATTCCAGCATCCCGTACTTTTGGATGGGTGTAGTTAAAACAGAGGTGAAAAAAGAAGAACGCCTCTCTCTCTATTTTTTCTAGGGTTAGGGTTTTGCATTCTATGCAATTTTCAACTGCCTCATCATGAGTTCAGTCGATGCTATGGTTGCCTGACTTGCCTCCTTTCTCGCTCTGGCAGAGGGGAAGAAGAAAGTAGATCTCTGTTCGTCGCAAGGCAAAGGATTACGACAATCTGAAGTTTTTATGGTTGGGAAACTCCTTACTGCCAGGGAGTTTAAGGTCCGCTTCTTTCTAGGTATGTTTCGATCTGTATGGAGGGTCAATGGGACGTTGCAAGTCGAAGAGGCTGAAGGAGGTAGGGTTTTATTTACTTTTTCGGATCCTGCAGACCGAGCTAGAGTTTGGAGGGGTGCGCCATGGGAGTTTAACCGTGCTCCTGTGGCTTTGGCTGAATATGATGGGGTTATTCCGATTGAGAAGGTATCGCTGGTGAAGTCATCTTACTGGATCACGTTGCAAGGTATTCCACCTGCTTTCAGATCTGAAAGGGTGATGACGATGATTGGGTATACCTTGGGGGATTTTCAGGAGAATGATAAGCAGGGACAGAAGGTTGGTAAGTATCGAATCCGGGTTGAGATTCCTTTGATCTGACCAATATCTTTTCAGCGATGGTATTGGGTGGAGGATACGGTCGAGTTCTTGTGCAAGTTTAAGTATGATAAGTTGTTTGGAAGGTGTGGGGTGTGTGGCTTGGTCACACACGTTGGCTTGTCGTGCTCGAGGCCGGCGCTGAATGAGGAAGATGATGATGCAGAGCGTATGGTGTTGGGGACTGTTAATGCTCAAAGTCTGGCGGTAGCCAAACCTCCGTTTAACGCAGATCCGGTGAGCGGACCGCTACTCTGTACACTCGACGATCTTCGCTGGCTACCAAATGAAAGACAGGGCGTCAGAGGGAGACCGCGTTGGACGGTCTTCACTTCTCCGATGCCTAAGTCAGTTAACACATATAGGCAGCACAACAATAAATGAGTAGTAAATGCGTAAAAATGAAGAGAGAAGAGAGGACCTATTTATAGTTGAGGAGAGGTCTGATCTTCTCTCTGTTTTCGATGTGGGACTGATATGCTTCAGTTCTTAGTTTCAGTAGCTTCTGACGCTGTCCTGGCGCAGCGCGTGGCGGCGCGTCGGCGGTGATCTGGGGACGATCCTGTGCCCAGGCCGTAGCCCGCCTGGCTGTCTATCCGTAGGACATTACTTTGGTGGGAGTTGTACTTCTGACGGTACAATGAGCGTAGCTCATTATAGCTAATTATGCTTGCAAATGTACATGTAGGTACAAGTCCCCCAAGTCCCCAGTCAAGGAGGGCAATCTTGGTTGGGGAGTTGATCGGCGGTTTGAAGCGTTTCTTCCGCTAGACTTTGCAAAAGCATAATTAGCGTCAGTGCGTTGTTAACCATGGATATTTTGAGCAAAACGCTTGATACCCTTTGGGGTGGGCCCCTGCAAGGCCCCCCAGGGAGTCCCCCACTCCCCGGCTAAGATGGACCTCCGGAAGGTCGGTAAATTGTTTGTTGAGGGGGAGCTGCACGGAGCAGAGGGTGTTGGGTAGCGAGCCCAATCTTAGTACCCAAGTGACGGGGGTCAACGTACCTGATTAGGGCCGTCGTAGACTTTTGACTAGTCCACGTGTCCCGTAGGGACAATCTGACCGTAACGCCGCGTGGCAGACGTGTTGGCAGAATGAGGCGTGGCCTCGGGATCCGCCGCTGGCGGATATCCCCCCGCTGGTTGAAGCAGGAAACAGCGTCCAGTAGACGTGCTTGGCGGTATTTTATTGAGCGGTATTGCGCTGAATAAAGTACGCGAAATGCCAGATGAAATAGGGTTCCGCTAGCGGTGTGTGGTGTAGCGGAAGAGGCCCCGTTTGCAGGCTGACAAGGGAGAAGCTCCACTGTTGGAGACTGTGATGGTGACGAGACGAGCGGTGCTTCGCCCAGCGGAGACTTCGTCAAGGGATGAAAAATGAGAAGTTCGGCTGGCGGAGTTTCCTCAGCGGAGAAGGCTCATATTGACAAGAGAACATTACTTGTATATTGCTAAGTGAAAGTGTTTGCTAAGCAGGGACAGAAGGTTGGTAAGTATCGAATCCGGGTTGAGATTCCTTTGATCTGACCAATATCTTTTCAGCGATGGTATTGGGTGGAGGATACGGTCGAGTTCTTGTGCAAGTTTAAGTATGATAAGTTGTTTGGAAGGTGTGGGGTGTGTGGCTTGGTCACACACGTTGGCTTGTCGTGCTCGAGGCCGGCGCTGAATGAGGAAGATGATGTTGCAGAGCGTATGGTGTTGGGGACTGTTAATGCTCAAAGTCTGGCGGTAGCCAAACCTCCGTTTAACGCAGATCCAGTGAGCGGACCGCTACTCTGTACACTCGACGATCTTCGCTGGCTACCAAATGAAAGACAGGGCGTCAGAGGGAGACCGCGTTGGACGGTCTTCACTTCTCCGATGCCTAAGTCAGTTAACACATATAGGCAGCACAACAATAAATGAGTAGTAAATGCGTAAAAATGAAGAGAGAAGAGAGGACCTATTTATAGTTGAGGAGAGGTCTGATCTTCTCTCTGTTTTCGATGTGGGACTGATATGCTTCAGTTCTTAGTTTCAGTAGCTTCTGACGCTGTCCTGGCGCAGCGCGTGGCGGCGCGTCGGCGGTGATCTGGGGACGATCCTGTGCCCAGGCCGTAGCCCGCCTGGCTGTCTATCCGTAGGACATTACTTTGGTGGGAGTTGTACTTCTGACGGTACAATGAGCGTAGCTCATTATAGCTAATTATGCTTGCAAATGTACATGTAGGTACAAGTCCCCCAAGTCCCCAGTCAAGGAGGGCAATCTTGGTTGGGGAGTTGATCGGCGGTTTGAAGCGTTTCTTCCGCTAGACTTTGCAAAAGCATAATTAGCGTCAGTGCGTTGTTAACCATGGATATTTTGAGCAAAACGCTTGATACCCTTTGGGGTGGGCCCCTGCAAGGCCCCCCAGGGAGTCCCCCACTCCCCGGCTAAGATGGACCTCCGGAAGGTCGGTAAATTGTTTGTTGAGGGGGAGCTGCACGGAGCAGAGGGTGTTGGGTAGCGAGCCCAATCTTAGTACCCAAGTGACGGGGGTCAACGTACCTGATTAGGGCCGTCGTAGACTTTTGACTAGTCCACGTGTCCCGTAGGGACAATCTGACCGTAACGCCGCGTGGCAGACGTGTTGGCAGAATGAGGCGTGGCCTCGGGATCCGCCGCTGGTTGAAGCAGGAAACAGCGTCCAGTAGACGTGCTTGGCGGTATTTTATTGAGCGGTATTGCGCTGAATAAAGTACGCGAAATGCCAGATGAAATAGGGTTCCGCTAGCGGTGTGTGGTGTAGCGGAAGAGGCCCCGTTTGCAGGCTGACAAGGGAGAAGCTCCACTGTTGGAGACTGTGATGGTGACGAGACGAGCGGTGCTTCGCCCAGCGGAGACTTCGTCAAGGGATGAAAAATGAGAAGTTCGGCTGGCGGAGTTTCCTCAGCGGAGACTTCGTCACGAGATGAAAATGAGAAGTTCCGCTGGCAAAGTTTCGCTCAGCGGAGACTTCGTCACGAGATGAAAATGAGAAGTTCCGCTGGCAAAGTTTCTCTCAGTGGAGACTTCGTCACGAGATGAAGATGAGAAGTTCCGCTGGCAAAGTTTCGCTCAGCGGAGACTTCGTCACTAGATGAAGTTGGCCCAAGTGGTTGCTTCCATTAAACGCTTCGTCTGATGGTGGCTGACACGTGGCAAACTGCGAGAGGGTTAGCGTCCGGAGGCTTGGTCTCTTTAGTCCGGCCGTCTTCTCGCCATTAATGCGAGTAATGATGGATTGCGGAACCGAGGCGTCGCTTCGGTTAATCCGGAGAGTTTACTGCAGACGCGGGACACGTGTACGGTCGGTAGGTGATGTCGTTTTTTACTTGACGGCCCAGAATCCCTTGACGGGGACATAAAAGGGGGGGGGAACGTAGCGAAATTTTGTCAGTTTGGCAAAACTTGAAACCCTACTCGTCTTCAAGCTCTTCGCGTCTAAGATTCAAGAAAGAGGCTGCTGTGTTTTTGTGGAGTTCTCGTGCTCGGAAAGACGAAAGCTTCCGTCGTCGGAGACCAACGCATACCACGACCTCAGAAAGTTCAGCGTTTGAGGTTAGCAATCTGGTTCTCTGTGCTGTTTCATTAGTTTTGTCGATTTCTGGGTTATTTGCTATTTCTGGGATTAGTGTCTTCTTTGCTGTTCTGGGAGGGTGTAGAGTGTGATTTGGGGGTGGGTTATGGTGTTTTGACAGAGAGTTGGTATATAGGGTTTCACTAGATGGTCGAATCTGGGTTGAGTGTGTGTTCGTGTTTTGGTATTTTTCTGGGTAGCTGTTCTTGGTATTCTTGGCTATAACTGGTGTGGGGATAGGTTAGATCCATTTTTGAGCTAACTGATTTGGGTTTTAGGGTTTGGGATGGCTAACGTCGTAGAGATTTCGAGCAGTGAGGGCTCCGGGTCTGACGTGTCGTTCAGCGCGGCGGATAGAATTTTTATTGACTCGTTGCGTCCGTCTGCCCGTGCAGGAACCTCACTGCCGGAACCGCTAGAGGTTGAGCCGCTACAAACCATTCCTTGGGAAGTTATGGGTCTTGGTTCGCGTCCGGAGAGTTCTAGGGCGGGGGAGGCTGCCGCCGCGCAGGATAGGCGTGAGGAGCGGCTGGCAAGTAACAATGCCGCCAGTGGTTCCGCTGAAGGGGGAGATGTGACGGGTGAGGATACCGAGTCGGCATGGGTTTTCCCGGATGGAACCCTAAATTTAGCGAACAGCAGTCGAAAACCTAATTAAAAACCTAATCTAAACTACTCAGAAAATTACGAAAATTTACAGAGATATACTAGACACACAGGGAGTCCAGCACACAAAATTTGGTATTATTCGGATATCGTTTACTATATAAAATAATTACAAAAATATAGAGGACAGAAAGTAACGAAAATAACAAAAACTGGTTTTAAGATGGTTTGAAAACAATATGATAAAGATAGTTAGGGAAGATGCATCCACCCCGGACAATCACACACAAGATAATTTGTTCAATCCTAATTCAATTAATCTAGATGAAGATGCTCAGGTTGGCTCGGTACGCTTGAACACAACCTATTACCCTTTCTTACTTCGTACGCTAGGCAGGAAGTGCTCTACACCTAGACTATTCCCAAGCAATGCAACCTAAAGGTACGCTTATTAGATTAAACATGCAGAGATCATTAAGGTCTAAAAGAGTTTGAGACATCACTAGGCATCGCAATAAACTTAGCGCCTTGCTTAACCTAGGACTTAGTTTACTTGATAGTGAAAACTAACAATTGCTTCTCTAGAAGGTTTGAGGAGTCCAACTATTGACACAGACATCAAACAATCAAAGCGGTAGAATCCTAACACGCATACTAAGCGTGCACTCAAAGCATACAAGCAAGAATTCATCAATGGAAAAGCAGTAAACAAAAGTCTCATCTTGGATTAAAAGAAAATAACATCAAAGGTCAAATCATCTTGTAGTTCATGTCTAGGGGCTTCAAGCAGCCCCCTAACTAATAAAAACTAGTTAAACATAGAAGAAACAAAACAAACTAAAGAAGGGGGAGGAAGAGAGAGCCCGAGCTGCTGCAGAATCATCTCCTTTTATATGGTTAGAGGTTGCCTCCATCTTTCTTGTTGTGTAGGAAATCCAAAACTTAAAAGAATTAGGGTTAGCGTGCTTAGGTGGAGTTTTCCTATTGGCTCTTGAACTTGATGACTCATTCCAACCATTCACATCATGCCATTTGTCTATATTGAGCTGATATATGAAGCACAAACTCGTCCTCGGGCTTTTCGGTGTGATTTGGGCTTCGAAACATAAATTCCCGTCCAACCTCAGATTCACGCGCAGCCTGACCTTCTTGTACTAAATCGGTCATAACTTCCTCTAGAAAAATGATATTGACGAACCGTAAAAAGATCTGGAAACTAGACATCCGGAGCTTTCCATCAATATAAAGATCATCATCTGGATCGTTCTGAGCTGGTCTCAGTGCTCTGTCGAAGTTAACTGATCTGCACAGGCAGATTTCCCGATTTTGCCTTTCAATCCCTCTTTTACTTCTTTTCTCCTTCTTTACTCCAAGATACCTATAAAACAAATAAACAACGTAAATAACTAGAAAATATACTAAACTAACAAAGAAAGTATAGAGATTAACGCTATTAATATCACATAATTATGCTCCTATCACTAACGTCGTAGAGATTTCGAGCAGTGAGGGCTCCGGGTCTGACGTGTCGTTCAGCGCGGCGGATAGAATTTTTATTGACTCGTTGCGTCCGTCTGCCCGTGCAGGAACCTCACTGCCGGAACCGCTAGAGGTTGAGCCGCTACAAACCATTCCTTGGGAAGTTATGGGTCTTGGTTCGCGTCCGGAGAGTTCTAGGGCGGGGGAGGCTGCCGCCGCGCAGGATAGGCGTGAGGAGCGGCTGGCAAGTAACAATGCCGCCAGTGGTTCCGCTGAAGGGGGAGATGTGACGGGTGAGGATACCGAGTCGGCATGGGTTTTCCCGGATGGAACCCCCGTTGATGAGGCGGGAGGGAGGATGAATGCCGTTGCCGTCAATCGGTTGAAGCAGGTGTATCGGTTGCCTGGCGTGGTGAAACTGCGTCCGCCGACAGTGGATGAGAAGGCTTCCATTCTGCCAGCGGGGTGTGCCGCTGTGCATTAGGCAATATTTCGTCAAGGGGTGACATTCCCGCTCGTGCCCAATCTACAGATCCTGGTGTGCGAGTTCGGCCTTGCGTTTGGGCAGATCTGTCCCAACATGTGGCGGTTGATGTTGGCGGTGAACTCACTGTGGCGGCTGTCCGGCTGCGAGGGGCCAACTGTGGCGGAGGTACTCCACTTCTACGAACTGGTGTACGTGAACCGCCAAGGTTGCAGAGGGCAGGTGAATTTGAGTCGCCGCCAGGGAGCGCCCAAGCTGATTGAGAACTTGAGGGATTCGATGTCCTACTGGCGGGGGACCTTCTGCGTTGCCACGGCGGGTTGGGAGTACCAAGCGGAGTCCAACGAGGGGGAGCCGACGTTTAGAATTAAGTCGGAGTTTCAGCCTATCCGAGGTTGTCTGGCGGTCTCCGCGGAACACGTCTGGTTTTGCGTTTTGTATAGCCCTTGTACCGTATGCTAACCAGTATTCTTGTTTTGTAGCGGGCTTGCGGTATACCCTGACTCGTGAGGAAGAGTGCCGCGTGGCGCGTATCAGAGGCTGTTGGCGGAATCGCAATTTGCTGGACTTCCGCCTGCTGACCGGTTGGGAGTTGTTGGTCGATCAACAACTGACTCGTGCCGTTGGTAAGACACCTCCGTCAGACGGTACATTTTGCTAGGTTGTTCGAGGCTGACGGTCGCATTTTGTTTTTATTGTAGATACTCCGCCAGGGAACAAAGCTAGCCGCGACGCTTTCGAGAAGGCCATGGACCGTGCTGAGATTAACAATTTCTTGAAGGCCATGTACGCGTCAGGGCAGGCGGCCCAAGAGACGGCCGTAAACCCGGAGACATTGGCGCTGAGCCCATCCGAGGTTCCGGTGGTGCTGCCCATGCCGCACCACTCCCACCTTGGCGCCGACGGCCTTCCAGTTGTTCGGGCTGGTGCCACTTTGGAGGGTGGGAAGAAGGGGCCCGCTGCTCCTGCTCCGCAGAAAGAGAGGATGGCTGCCCTCAGGCGTGGCTCACAGAGGGCGGGACATCTGGTGGGGACGGCCACGGCGCCCGCTGGAAACACACGGGTGCTCCTGCGGAAGCGCCGGCAGAATGACTCCGCCGAGGAGGATGAGGAGGAGGCGGAGGTCATCGGGATCCGCAAGCAAAAGAAGGTTCGACAAGCTCCGCCAAAGGCCCCGGTGGTTGCTGAGAAAGAGGCAGTTGTGAGCGATCTGGACTCCTTCGGATATGCCGAGTTCATGACCGACAGTGAGCGGGAGTTTCTCTTCCATCTCTGCGAGCGGTTGGGCTTTGGCGGCCTAGCAGGGATTTAGCGCCCAACGGCAATTGACAAGTCGCCCTTCAGCTCGGCCTTTGGGCACCTGGCGGTTGGGCTGAATGAAATGTTCCTGGCGGCGTCGAAGCAGCCCCGGATCGAGGTGCAGCTCAGGGAGGAGGTCAAGAGACTCGAGGGGGAACTTGCGGATGCCAAGGATAGGCTGGCGGATGTGGAGCAGCGCCTGATGAAGGCTGACTGCGATGCCGCGGACGCGCGCGGCAAGCTGGAAGTCGCTATCCAGCGGGATGTGGAGCGAAATGATCGCGTCTCCCAGCTGGAGCAAGACAGGGCCCTGCTGCAGGAACGGGTGGCCGCTAAGGAGAAGAAGATTGATATCCTGCAGCGGGAGTCTGCCGCCAGGCAAGGGGAGGTGAAGAAACTAGAGGGTGAGGTGGCCCGCCTGAGGGACGAAGGGAGCCGTGCCGCGGCCGCCGCAGTGGGGAAATTTAAACAGTCGGCGGAATACAAAAAGGCGACGAATGACGCGGCGAAGGCGGGCGCCCTAGCCAATGTGGAGATGCTGCGCCAAAAGGGTGCCATTGACTGGGCAAAGGCGTCCCAGCCCGCCGTGCCGAAAGCAAAGAATGTTCCGCCGGTGAAGAATGCCCCGCCAGTGCAGAATGTCGTTGACGCTGGCTCAGGCAGCGGAGAAAATACAGAGCGGCCGGTGGATAGTGCCCAGCGGACTCCTCCTACCTAGTCGGATGTGTCCCATGCCGGCTTTATGGCGGCGCATACTCGGGCGGATGGGACCATAGAGACCCCAAGTCCTACTGCCCGAGAGTCTGAACAAACAAGCCGGGCGCAGCCGCCGCCGCATGCCGCCGCAGAGGATGCGGGAGCCAACCCTTGAGATGCTGAACTTTCCCCCATTTTTTTTTTTTTTTTTTTGTAGCCGGTGAGGCTGAATATTGAGTGAATGTAAAGAATATTTTTGGGTGGGGAGTCCCAGCCCTCAATATATGAAATGGAATTTGGAATTTTGGCTGGTAATGATATGCTTGTACCGCTAGAGGTTTGACTTAGAATTTTCTTTTGCAATCAATGAAACATTAAAGGAATTAAAATTGGGCCAAGTGCACAACGTAGCGGACGTATGACGATTACTGGCGTTGCCAGTTGCCCTCAGTGCCAGACTTGGTAACAATGGTTTGAATAATTCCTCGTTTCATTGATAACTGACGGATCAGTGTTGACAAAAGTGGGGATGTACCCGTTGGGTAGCTTCCCCTAGCTAAATATTGAACAAAAGTTTAGCCAAGTCAAGATGCTCCTGGGTAGTGACATGACTATTTATAGTAATACCGAAGGTGTTCGGTATTCCAAGGGTGGGTGGTTGTGACGCCACCCTTGTCCATTAAGTAGAAGGTGCCAGGGCTAACAACTTCTACTATTTTGTATGGACCTTCCCAAGTTGGTCGAAGTTTTGTTGGTGGTGGAATGACTTCCTTCATTACCCAGTCCCCCAGTTGGAGGTTCTGGGCCTTGACCCTGGCGTTATAGAAACGTGATACCCGCTGTTTGTTTTGCAGGTTGTGCAAATGGGCCTTGTGTCGTTTTTCCTCTAGGAGGTCCTTGTCCAGGTTGATGTCGTCACTGTTGGTTGCTGGTTGGTAGCCTTCGATCCTAGCGGTAGGTTGAGTTACCTCAATAGGTAGGACAGCCTCAGTGCCGAACATCATACAAAAAGGAGTTTCACCAGTGGCGGACGCCGGGGTTGTTCTGATGGCCCATAGTACTTCTGGAAGCTTCTCCACCCATAAACCCTTGGCGGTGCCGAGTTTCTTTTTTAGCAGCTTCTTGATTATCTTGTTTGCTGCTTCGACCTGGCCGTTGGTTTGGGGGTGTGCGACAGATGCAAAACTCATCTTGGTGCCAAGATTGGCGGTGAAGGAGATGAGTTCCTTGTTGTTGAACTGTGTGCCATTGTCCGTAATGATTGTATGTGGGACACCATAGCGGCAGTAAATGTTCTTCCAAAGGAAGTGAATAACCTTGGCGGTAGTTATTGCCGTCAGTGGCTCTGCCTCTATCCACTTACTGTTGTAGTCGATGGCAACGATGATGTACTTGAACTGTCCCTTGGCTGTTTGGAATTTCCCCATCAAGTCGAGGCCCCATGTAGAGTGAACCCATGGACCATTGATAACTGAAAGTGGTTCCCCTGGTGCATGTGGGAGATCAGCAAACTGCTGGCACTTGTGGCAAGATCTTGATACCTGTCGGGTGTCATCACCAAGCGTAGGCCAAAAGTAGCCCTGTCGCATTACGCGATTGGCCAGGGATCTGGCGCCCGAGTGGTTTCCGCACTCCCCGCCGTGGATTCCCGTCAGCACGACCTTTCCCTCCTCTGGGGTTAAACAGCGGAGGTTGGGGTGAGTGAACCCATGGCGGTAAAGCTTGCCATTCTGGATATTGTAGCGGGTTGCTCTCCGCTGAAGTTAGCGTGCCTTGACCTTATCCTCTGGTAATGTGCCATTGCGCTTGTATGCAGTGATCTCGTCCATCCAGCTGGGGTTGATTTCAATGTTGAAGATCTCCGCTAGGGTCTTTGTGATGCTTGGCTTGTCAAGGCATTCCACCTTTGTGTCTGCTGGACTCTGATGCGGCTGGGCGGTTGCCAGTCTCGCCAGTGAATCAGCTTTGGCGTTCTTTCCCGGGGGATTTGTGTGATGGTGTGAAATTTGAACTTTTTTAGCAACGTTTTGACGTACCCCAAGTATGCCGCTAACTACCGGTCCTTGGCTTGGAAGCTGTCGTTGACCTGGTTAACGACTAATAGAGAGTCGCTGAATATGTTGACGCTGTCAGCCCCTGAGTCAATGGCGAGGAGCAGACCGGCGATAAGTGCCTCGTACTCCGCCATGTTGTTTGAAGCTTTGAAGTTGAATTTCAACGCGTACTCCGCGTTCAGTCCCCCGGGTCCTGTTAAGATGACTCCGGCGCCGCAAGCCTTGGCGCTGGCGGAGCCGTCCACATGCAGGTTCCATTCTGACTGTAGGGGAGCTGTCTCCTCAACGGTTACCATTTCTGGTCCGGGGTTCTGGCTCAGTACCGTGTTTTGGCTGACGCTTGGTGAGTTCAGCGATGAAATCCGCCACTGCCTGGCCCTTCATGGCGGTTCTTGGCTTATATTCTATGTCGAACTCGCTGAGCTCGATGGCCCATTTGCTGAGGCGCCCCGAATGTTCGGGGTTCTGCATCACTTGCCGCAGCGGCTGATTGGTTAACACATGGATCGTGTTAGCCTGGAAGTATTGGCGGAGGCGTCTGGCGGCAACGATAAGTGCGAGGGCCAGTTGTTCCAAGGGAGGATATCTTGTTTCTGCTCCGTTCATGCCTCTGCCGGCGTAGAATACTGGGAGCTCATCTTGGCCTTGCCTTCGGACAATAGCGCAACTTACCGCCGATGCGGATACCGCTAGGTATATGAATAGGGTTTCTCCTTGCACAGGGACAGAAAGGAGAGGGACTGCCGCCAGGTATTCCTTCAGGCCCTGGAACGCCTCCTGACATTCTGGATTCCAGTCGATGACCTTCTTGTGCGTTGTTTTGAGGAGTTTGAAGAATGGGGCACACTTATCAGTGAGTCGAGAGATGAATCGAGAAAGGGCGGTTAACTTGCCCTGGAGGCACTGGACGTCCTTCTTATACTCGGGGTCCGCCAAGTTAAGGATGGCCTGTACCTTGTCTGGGTTAACCTCGATGCCCCGCTCGCTAACGATGTATCCCAGGAATTTGCTAGCGGTGACCGCAAAGAAACATTTTTCTGGGTTGAGGCGCATACCATAGGCCAAGAGAATGGTTATTATGATCCTGAGGTTTGTCACATGTCTGTTGGCCTTTATGCTCTTAACTAACATGTCATCCACGTAGACCTCGATGATTTTTCCCAGATGCTCAGCGAACATGGCGTTCATCAACCGCTGGTAAGTTGGACCGGCGTTCTTCAGACCGAAAGGCATGACATTGTAGCAGTAGAGGCCCTTGTCGGTGGTGAAGGTGGTGCATTCCTGGTCGCTGGGGTGCATTTTGATCTGATTGTATCCGGAGAAAGCGTCCATCATGCTGAGGAGCTCATGTCCGGCGGTTGAATCGACCAACTGATCGATACGAGGTAGCGGGAAACTATCCTTTGGGCATGCCTTGTTGAGATTTTTGAAGTCAACACACATCCGCCACTTGCCGCTGGGCTTTTTGACCATTACCAAATTTGAGATCCACTGGGGATAGATGACTTGGCGGATGAATCCAATGTCCTGGAGTTTGGTGACCTCCTCTCCGATTGCCCGGTATTTTTCCTCATCGAAGGCCCTCCGCTTCTGCTTGATGGGATAAAAGGAGGGTTTGATGGTCAATTTATGAGTGATAATTTCAGGGGAGATACCTGGCATGTCCGCGTAGGACCATGCAAAGACGGCGGCGTTATGACGTAGGAATTGAATGAGTTCTGCCTCCACTTCTGGGTCTAGTTGGGCGCCTATGCGGACTGTCCGCTCAGGGTGCTCGTCTGAGATGCAGACAACTTTCAAGGATGTGTCCGGGTTGACCGGCTCCTTCCTTACATACTTCTCCTCCTCATCCCTAGGGTCCTCGAAGATATTTGGTGGTGGTGCCTGGTTTCCCACTGTCAGGATATCATGGCGGCGCATTGACCGCGCTATAGTCGTTGAATAACATTCGCGTGCCAACTGCTGGCTTCCCCTCACACTGCACGTGCCATTAGGTGTGGGGAACTTCATGAGAAGCATGTATCCGGCGATGATGCACTTAAGCTTGTTGAGCGCCGGTCGTCCGAGGATGGCATTATACGAGCTGAGACAATCAACGATTATGAATTCTGTATGTACCTCCGCCATACATGGACTAGCACCAATAGTCAACCGCATGTAGTCAGAACCGAGCGGTTGTGTGACGTCACCGGAGAAGCTGAGCAGTGGCTCATGGTCCTGGAGCAACTTGTTATTCCGCTTGAGGTGGCTGTAGCAACCGCTGAAGATGACGTTGACAGCGGACCCGCTATCCACCAATATTCTCCCCACTGAGAATCTGCCCAGAATGGCGTCGACCAAGAAGGGGTCATCATGGGGTAGATGCACCCCGCGCTCCTCCTCTTCTGAGAATGTAATAGGTTCCCAACCCGCCTTTGGGATTTTGGCGGATCTCTCGTAGCGGATATGGCAGACTTCCTTTGGGTGATTAGCGCGTGCATAACGCTTCCTTGCTCTGTGAGACATGCCCGTGATTGGAGCACCGCCGTCGATGGTGTTAATGCGGCCCAAGGTCTCTATGTTGGCGATCACAGGTGGCGGTTGGCACACCTTGAACTGCTCCATCTTGCCTTCACGGTATAAGGTCTCAATGGCTGTTTTCAGTGCGTTGCAGCTATTGGTATTGTGGTCGCTGTCTTCATGGTACTTGCACCACCTGCCGGTGTTTCTAGGTTTGCCCGTCTTTGGGTATTTTGCTGGGGGTGGTGGTGGGATTTGATCCTTGCACTGATTGTATATTTCCTCGTACGAGGTCGTGAGGACCGTGAACACTGCATACCGCTGAGAAGACTCCGTTTGCTTGTTGCGGTTATCCTCCCGGGTTGGGCGGTTGCCTTTGTGGTATTGGTCCTTCTGCCGCTTACTCTGGTAGTGGCCCTGTTGCCATTCCCTTTTCTTGTCAGTTGGCGGTGCGGTGGGTGCTTTATTAACGGTCTCATGATGACTGGAGGTGGGCTGTGTTGTCTTTGCTGGCGTTGCCGGTGGCGGTGGGGCTTCTCCATATGTAATGAATTCCGCCTGGGCGTGAATGACCGCCTCACTCATGATATGGTCATATGCCGCGTTTGGATGGTTGTAGTTGAGGTGATAGAGGAACGACCCCTTGAGGAGTCCTTGCTTGAAGGCCGCCGATGCCATCAATTTGTCAAGATCGCGGCACTGAGATGCTGCCGCTCGCCACCTTGTGACGAATGCCTTTAGTGATTCGTCTTCCCCCTGCCTGACGCTGAACAGCCGACTTGTGTTATGATGTCCGGCGGACAATAAGATGAACCAGGAGAGGAAGGTATGTGATAGTGCATGGAATGAGTCAATGGATCCCGGCGGACACTCGAAGAACCAATTCATTGCATCTCCGTCCAGTGTTTCGCTGAACAAGTGGCACAGGGTGGGGTCGTCAAATCCTTTGTTGTTGGTGACCTTCTTGAAGGTGTCCATGTGGACGAAGGGGTCGGACGTACCGCTGTAGTGTGACATCTTTGGAGTTTTTGCGTACGCCGGCCTGATAGCTTGCAGAATTGCAGCGGTGAAGGGCCCTGGTCTGGATGTGAAAAGTGGACTTTGAGTTGGCGCCGGGGCGCCCGACTCCGCCCGCACCAACCTCTGTTCCAACTGTTGCATCCTCTCCAGAATTTGGGCTGTTGCGTCGCCGGCGGATCCGGCATATGTACTCCGCTGAACCTGCCTACGCCTTGGCGCAGGCGGATTGTCCTCAGTTCTTGCCCTAGCTTCCGAGCGGTTGGTGCGCGGCACTGACTCCGCCTCCTGCTCCAACATGAGCTGGGGGATGGGCGGTGGTCCCATCCCCAATAGTTCAGGTGGGTCCAGCGGAACCTGCATCTGTATGACTGGTCCCGGTGCTAACGTGCCAGTGTTGGGCTGACTACGCCTGGTGCTGTGTGAATGCTCGCTTTGCGCTGGATTGGCGGTTCTTTCCAACGTCCTTTTCAGGTCATCAAAACGTGACATCAGCGTAGCCACCTGTTTTTGGGCCTCAGTCTTCTCTCTGCGCTCCTCTTCACGCTCTATGTTTGCCTTGTGAAGGTCTGCCAGTGCCAGCTCGTACATGGCGGCGAGGTCCTGGCCTGGTGGGCGGCTGCTGCTTGGATTTGCCTCACCGCCGGGGTTGGCCGGGGTGGTGAATAGTGCGCGGTTAACACCTACCGCTGGATTGGAGGGTTGGGGGATGGCGGATTGGTCTGCCTGCTCCTCAGCGTTTCCCCCGCTACCGCTAGTCATGGTAGTTGTGATGGGATGGCCTTTTGTTCAAGGGGTTCCCACAGACGGCGCCAATGTTAATGCTCAAAGTCTGGCGGTAGCCAAACCTCCGTTTAACCCAGATCCGGTGAGCGGACCGCTACTCTGTACACTCGACGATCTTCGCTGGCTACCAAATGAAAGACAGGGCGTCAGAGGGAGACCGCGTTGGACGGTCTTCACTTCTCCGATGCCTAAGTCAGTTAACACATATAGGCAGCACAACAATAAATGAGTAGTAAATGCGTAAAAATGAAGAGAGAAGAGAGGACCTATTTATAGTTGAGGAGAGGTCTGATCTTCTCTCTGTTTTCGATGTGGGATTGATATGCTTCAGTTCTTAGTTTCAGTAGCTTCTGACGCTGTCCTGGCGCAGCGCGTGGCGGCGCGTCGGCGGTGATCTGGGGACGATCCTGTGCCCAGGCCGTAGCCCGCCTGGCTGTCTATCCGTAGGACATTACTTTGGTGGGAGTTGTACTTCTGACGGTACAATGAGCGTAGCTCATTATAGCTAATTATGCTTGCAAATGTACATGTAGGTACAGGGACACCGGCGGCGGTGCAGGCCGGCATCATGCAGGTTGGGGTTGGCGGCCTGGGTACGGGGCTGAAGGTTGCAGCCATGATGTTGCTTTCACTCCTATGTTTTCATTCAATGGGCATAGCTTGATCTTCAAAACTCAACTCCCAAGGATGATTCCGGAGTAGCTTTTATGTGACCCTACTTACTTGGTGCAGAAACCACGTCGTAAGGTAAGCATTAGAGAGATTGGAGATTCTGATAGTATGGTGGAAACTTTGACAGGCAAGCGTCGATCTAGGGTTGAGGCTGAGCTCACCATCTCTCCAAAGAAACTCAAATTGAGCTTGGCAGTGGGTAAAAAAACCTAGAACCTGCAGATATGGGTTTGGTTGCAATGCCAGAGAATGATCAAGGCATGCATGGTGAAGAGGAAGAGAGGGAGGCCGGTGGGGAGCAAAATAAAACTCCCACCTGGAACTGTTGAAAAGAAGAAAGCTGTGAAGGTAGATGGTGCAGGGAAGCGAAAGTCTACCAAGAAAAGCCTGTTGACCAATTTGAATGGTGTAGATGCTACTACAAGCTCTAATCCAAAAGGAAAAGAGCTAGTTGTGGCATAGTCTCTATTGTTTGTCAGGGTTTCAAGCCTGTGTGAGTTGGGAGACCTTCTATAAATTTTCTAAGACGTTTCTAGTTATTTGCTTGTATCACAATTGCGTGATTGGTATGTAGGGACTAGTTGAATGATTTCATTTCCTTAGAAGACGAGGTAATCCTTTCTTGTGTAGGCTTGCGTAAAGCGAGCGCTTCTTAGAACATAATTGTTTGCAATTTCTTAGATAGGTTGTACCGGTTGTTACTTGCCAGGTTTCTTATTTGAGGGTTTGTAGACTCTGGCCTTATTTTGACTATTGATTCTATTGATATCAATTTCTATTCAAAAAAAAAAAAAACATAGGTGAAATTTCTTAGGATGTGACGCTTCCTGCCACAGTTGAAGGGGTGAGTCATGTTGTATAACTTTGCTCCAATTAATTAATAATATTTTCATTTTTCTATTAGAAAAAAAAAATCATAAACTATAGATGACTCAATATTCTTCAAAAGACATCAGTTTTGAGCCATACATTTTTCTAAAACTAGTTACCTAGATCAAGTATTTCAAGCTACAAGTTTACCGTTGGCCAATAAAACTCATCACACTCACTAAAGTTTGCTTAAAAAGTGAGCATATAAATTACAAAAAAGAAAGAAAGAAAAAAGCCTACTAGCACTTGCTTGATAATGCGTCCAATTGTATTGCAAACAAATACAACATCTTAGAAATAATAAAAATCTCTCTTGTTGTTTATAAGTAATGCGACAAAACCAATATAGTAAAGGGTTCTTGACCCAAATTACCACTAGGTATAATTTTAGCCCATATATTACCATTAGCAGGCCTGTTTTTTTTTTCATATCCCTTGTGGTACTGTAGTTGACCCATGCGCAAGCCTTAAGTCCATGCGGCATTTTCCTTCTATTTTTGCATTGATTTCTGTTAACGTATAAATTACCAAATTGACATTTGCAGAGTTAGTGTGATTTAACGTTACTGACCTTCAATATCATTCTGAAGGATACTTCATTCTTATCTTTGTTCTTTTCTTTGATTATATTGTTTCTCTGTAGAGTTCAATTTGTTGGCTATCAAGTCATTCTACATCTACATATATTGAATAGTTGAATGTGTCAATAAGCTCAGTTTTCTCTATCCCATAAATCAATCTCTTCTCACCCATTATTACATGAAATCAGTAACTAAGTGTCTCCAGCTTGAGCTGAGAAAACTGATATTAGATATAATTATATAAATAGAAAAATAAGATATACAAGCTCAAAATTTGATCATGATCAACAATGGTCAACCTAAAGTCATATAACTTTAAACATTCATCTAATAGAGCTGAACATACAATCCCCAATATGGCATTTTCTTCAGCTTTCCCTAATCTTCTTTCCAATTGTTGTTCTGTAGGTGTCTACGGTAGCCCAAAATGCATGCGAATTGCATATTGTATGTAATTGGGTCTTTGTGCTCTTATCTTCTTCCTTTCAGTTGTTGGGGTAAAGCTATGGTATGTTAACATTTCTCATACATCAACTATTTTTACCACTTTAAGGACTCATGTTACCACTTTAAGGACTAATATTACTATTTTGAGGACTCATATGGTAAACTAAGAAAATTTACCACTTTAAGGACTCATGTTACCACTTTGAGGACTAATATTACTATTTTGATGACTCATGTGGTAACAAAGAAAATTTACCACTTTAAGGACTCATGTTACCACTTTGAGGACTAATATTACTATTTTAAGGACTCATTTTACCACTTTTAAGGCAATTGTATGCATGTCATACGTTAACACATTGTAGAATTTTCCCAGTTGTTGTATCCTCTTCTCTAATTGTAGCAGCCTTTCTATTTTGTCTTTCTATAATTGTTGCGATTAATCTGTACATATGATATGCTAATATATGAGTATTGACCCTCAGTAGAATATCTTTATGAAAAAATACTGATCCTCAGTAGCTTAGTCATTAAATACTGACCCTCAGTAGCTTACTCATTATCCATGTATCTGATCCTAATTATATTATGATAGAACATGAAGGACAAATTTAAAGCTGCACACATATTTCACCCAAAGCAAGCAAAGCTAAGAAGGCGTAAAACAAAGCATCCAAAACTAAAACTACTGACCCTTAATAGGCTACTGATCCTTAGAAATTAATTGATAAATGAGAACACATAAAATTCATATGTTTATGTATTTACACAATCATACGGTACAAATAATAGAACTATAAGAAAATCATATAATGCATCCCACATTTTCAAAGCAATGAAACATATAGATGCTATAAGTCAACAACTTTCATGAGATTCCGAAGCTATAGAAACACATCCAAAGAATTGATAAGATGACTATATCATACTGAGCTAGCTAAATTCACAAACTAGGCATGCCTTAGCATCAATGCAGATTTCAAAAAGGAAACTTAACTTGCCTTACACAGAATTACTACTACAATTGCATAAAACATAGTGAATGCAGCATGCACTCAATTACATTTCATTCTTCCACTCAAGCCTATACCATTCACCGTTTCAAACTAATCTGATAGAGAATTGGGGGCTTTGTGATTAGGGCTACTGACCCACAATAGGGTACTGATACACAATGTTGTACTGATCCTCAATAGGATTCATAAACCATTAATAAGCAGACTTTTTCCCATACGTAGGTACAGTTTATAAATTCTTCCAAAACTCAACATACAGATATAGCTTATAAGATTGTAAAGACCTAATCACAAACAAGAAAGCAAAACAATATTAAGAAATTCTGAAGCTACAAACGAAAATCAATAGAGGAAGCTTAGAATTGAACCAATTCGCAGAGGGATTCGAGCTATATCACTAAAAATATGGTTTTCATTATGTCGGTGGAACTAAGGCTAATTCAATTCCACCAAAATATGGATACATCCGTAGGCCATGGCCATTTATTTTAAGAACTCTCAAGTCATTAAATAATGGCTAAAGCTTACGAGGTAAAATAATCAACTGAGATTTGAAACCTAACTTTCTACAGATCGCAGAGCAGAAGAGATAAAGAACTAACCACTCTTGTGGGACTGTAGGTAGTGATGGTGAACTTGTCGTCACTCTGGTAATCCTTATACAAGAGATCTACAAAATTCAACAAAAAAAAACACAAAAATCAGAGACTATAGCTACTAACCCTCAGTAACTAGAAATTTCTTAGGCTATTGATATTTAAGGCATTAATCTAAGCTACTTACCCTCAATAGGCTACTGACCTTCAAGGCCTTTCGCCGGAGCCTCGTTTTGTTGCTTCGTTGCCAGAGCCTAGCTTTGTTGCTTCGCCGCCGAAGCCTCGCTTTGTTGCTTTGTCGCCGGAGCCTCACTTTGTTGCTTCGCCGCTGAAATGGAAGAGAGGTTTTGATTTTGGGGAGATATGGATTTGAGTATTTGACGGGTTTGGTGTTGGGATAAAACTGAAAGGGCTAAATACTGATTATTACCCTGTAGTTTGGGTCCAAAATCAATTCAATCCTTAAACTTCTAATTTCATCAAAAACACCCCTGCACTTTCAATTTTGATCTAATAGGTCCAATCTGTTAGTTTTCCATTAATTGAGTCCGTTAACTTGCTGACATGGCTCATATGAGGCCTATGTTTTATGATGTGGTGTTGAGGTGGTATGCATAGTCAATTTAGGAGTGGGTCTCACTATTAGAAATCTATCAAATAAAAAGTTTTTAAACAAATAACTCAACTATAACTGGAACCCACAACAGAAAATTAACGAATTAGATCTATTAGATTAAAATTGAAAGTACATGGGTGTTTTTGATGAAAATAGAAGTCCAGGGACGGAATTGATTTTGGACCCAAACTACAGGGTAGTAACCAGTATTTAGCCCAAACTGAAATGAAGGTTGTGGCAATTATCGTAATTAATTAGAACTTGTTGTTCCCTTTTATTTTTGTGCAAACGGGCCGTTACTGTGCTATGATCGCATGTGATACAAATTATAAATCTTGCTTGTGGGAAGAAACTATAGCCCATTGTAGTTAATGGTAAAAATCTCAAACTAATTATATTGAATCCAATCCAGTAATGTTGAATCAAATTTAAGACAATGACTTAAGAATAATGTTAGGTGAACAATTTTTTTGGGTACCACCTGCATTGTCTCACCTTATATGACAATTGATGTGGCAGAGCCACGCCATGTCATTTAATGAAATTCTATGATATGTTGGACTTTCTACCACATCAACAGCCACATAATGTGGGATACAGGTTGTTTACCTAGCATTACTCATGACTTAATTCTCCGTTGGGAATTATAGTCACGATAAGACTAGACAAGGACAAAGATAATCATAACCACAAGTTAAAATCATATTTATCACCTGTATTCTCTGGTTGGGAGGTAGGAGATGGCTTGAGCACATTTTTTTTGGGCCATGAGTATTGAGACATAACTCGGTTGGAACACTATAGCCCATCCTTGGTTGGTTTCCAAAGATTGAATTACCTTTTTGTTAGCCCTCTGCCAGATTAGTGTCCATATATCTATATGGCTTCGTGGCATATAGGAAAAACTGTAGCCCCATTATTTTGTTTTCTCAGCTTGTAGAAGTAAAATTAAGTAACTGCAAGATGACCGACAAGAAAAAATCATTATAAATACCCAATAGCTAGAGCCTAACATGTACTTAAAACAAGATGACCGACAAGAAAAAATCAAAACCTTGTTTAAGTAAATGCAACTCATTACAAGTTTGATTTGAGTTTGCTATGTAGCGAACTTACAGAAAAAGAACAACTCCGTGTCTATAATGAAAAAAAAAAATTAATTAGCCTCCTATTAGCCTGCACGTAATTGTGGTAGCCACAAAACGCCACTTCCTAGCAAATAAATAGGAGCAACTCTTTATCCATAAGCCGCTTGAAACACGTCAGTCACATTCAAGAAAGTTACTAACTCCTAGACAAGTCATGATTTGAATAATCTGGCGCTTAAAGACTGCAGATCGACCCAAAAAGTCCAAGAAGGTCAAGACCCTAGGCCCTGTTGTTTTATTAGAAGTAGGCTTTTTAATGACTCTGAATCGTAATTTTTCTCTCTTTGTAATTATAATTTCTAATTCAATGAAATCTCATCCTTTATGATCACAAAAACAAAAGAAAAACAAAAAAAATTGAATTGAGTGCCAGATTCCCACTTATATTTTATTACATGATAGTTAGTGACTTAGAGCATCTCCAACCCTATTGTCAAATGACAATGTGGAGGCTCGACCGCAAGAAATGAAAGAGGAAAGCATTCCAGCAGATCTGCCAAATCCTACATGAATTGGTTGTAAACACGAAAATCCTGCAACGAATGAAAGAAGGACACGTGTACAAAATAATATATTTTTTATTAATGAACTTGAGGGTTACAATCTCTATAGATGCTCTTTCACAAGAATCTCCTCTGATTCGATCTCTGACGTTGATTTGATCCTAGGGTGGCGAGCACTTGATCTTGAATCAAACGGTTGCAGTGTGAACTTCTTGCTATGTTGACGATTTGAGGAAGACGATAGACTAAGGGTTGTAGAAGCTTGATTTTGATCGGATTTAGGCCACGAGTTGTGTCACGTGGTGAGCGTTCTTCAGCTTTGGTAGGGGACGAACCGGCACGTGTGTTTGGTGCTTGTTGATTCTCCACGAGCTTGATGAAGAACTTGTTGAGGATTTACTTTGTTGAAGACGATGGATGATCAAGGGCTATAGAGGCTTGATCTTGATCAGACTTGAACCACGAGAAGTGTCACGTGGCGAGTATGGCTTTGATGGAGGATGAATCAACACGTTTGCTTGGTGCTTGTTGATTTTCCGCGAGTTTGACAACTTCTGAGCTTGCAGGTGATTACCCTTGTTTGTCTGAAGTTGGTGAGGTGAAGAGACCGGCTATTTGGCAGCTTGATGGTTCTTCACGAGCTTGGGAGACTTCTGAGTTTTGGAGAGGTTTCTTCCGTCTGCTTGCGTGCCTCTGTCTGCCGTCCTCCTCTCTTGATTTGAGAGGGGTATTTATAGTGTCGGTGTCTCTCTCAATTTGAAATGCCTTGATGACACGTAATTAATTGCATTTTCCTTAATAACATAATCAAATCAATCAGCCTTAATTAACTGATTTAATCACGACCATTAAGGAATTAGCCAATCAATTTGATGGCTGATTTTAATTGTATTTCATTAATAGCATAATCAAATCAATTAGCTTTAATTAATCGATTTAATCACGACTATTAAGAAATTTAGCCAATTAATTTGATGGCTGATTTTCATCTTGATTATCAATTTAAATAAATTGACATCTAATCAGCAGACAAAATTTAATACTTGATTTGACTCGGAATCAATTGATTTAATTTGATTGATCCGCTTTAATATCCATTGATTTAGTTGAAACAAATTCATTTATTGCCGTCGGGCCCTTTCATGTGTCGCCAAGTGTCGTTCTCTGAGTCTGCGTGATTTTGCTTACTTACAAGCCATGTGCACATTTTGTAGGACCCACAAGCTGACTATGTTTGTTTGGTCATAATTTCAAGTGTTGACCGAATTATTTAATGAATTTTATTTTCATTAAATTTTTGGTGTCTACCTTGGCATTCCAAGTCTCTCTGTTAAATTTGACAGATCTCCCAAATCTGTTAATTTGTATCTTTTCAATTTTTAATACCTTGAATCCTTCTTTTCTTCTCCATATTTCTTTCTCTTTAATCTCTTTCTTCCTACCCAGACCAAAACCATTTATGGCAAACCTTCATATTCAATTTTCATACGAAAAGAGAAAATTGACGAATTGGATTGAACCAGATCCGATCAGATCAAGCCCCGACCACTCAGATCATAATAGTGTCGCAATGGTTGATATATTGCAGTGTTTAGATAGCAATTGCAGTGTTGGGATGAGGTCGAGATCGGTGGAGAAGATTGATTTGGAGAAAGAGAATTAAATAGAAGGCTTGTTTGTGTTTGTAGTGTTGTAATTCGAGCTTATTGCTATGTTGCTTGGATCTGTTCTAGCTGTGTTTTAGTTTTCATGGGTTGCTTGGATTTGTTCTTGGAATCTAGGCATCTGATGTTTGTTCTTGTAAGGAAAAAAAAAAAATAGAAGAAGAAGTCGAGAAGGAGAAGTTGAGAAGGAGGGATAAATATGGATGATACTTTTTCATAAATAAAATAATCAAAAAAATTATTCTTATTATTTAACTCATTCATTGGAGAAAAAAGTTTAACGAAAACAACATTATCATGTTAGCCTTCTAATTAATTTTGACACATTTCATTTAACATCTCCATTGAAGATGCTCTCATGAACCATTCCCACTTACAAAATATAGACTTATGCAACTTGATCGAATTCTCATTAACTAGACTTTGTTCGACAACATTCTCAACTCTTTAATCAAAATATTGGCAAATTGCTCCGCTAATTTGGAGTCCACCGATGCAATAAGATGCACATATTTACCACACTAGTACACTATCTTACTTTACAAGAATTCAAATATAACCTCCCCCTTCAAGCGAGGGAGGTACAGTGGACTCTCATATGCAATAATGCCCTTCAAGAATGTACAGAGAAAAGAACTAATATCGTTTAATTCTTATTAGCTTATTAAAAGTGAAAAAAAACATTTAAAGAGAAAAAAAGAATTCTAATGCTGATCTTAAATAGTACTAGGGGAAATCTATAATGTACGTACCAAAAATGAAAAATATTACTATTATAATGTGGGTGTGGGAAGACTATACCAAGACCAATCTTAGTCAAGAAAGGCTGCGAGTTCAGTTTTGATATTGGCTCTCTCCTGTGTCATCATCTTCCTTCCATCACAAAAAAAATAAAAATTCTCCAGATCTGTTGTGCCAATGAAGAAATCAAGCTCGGCCACACCATCGAACCCCAAATGGGTCCTACCCTACCAGACCCAAAACCTCACTGACCTCTACACCTTGGGCAAGATCCTTGGCCAGGGTCAGTTTGGAACCACCTACCTCTGCACCGAGAAGTCCACAGGCCACAACTTCGCCTGCAAATCCATCCCGAAGCGCAAGCTGCTCTGCAAAGAGGACTATGAAGACGTGTGGAGGGAGATTCAGATGATGCACCATTTGTCGGAGCACCCGCATGTGGTGAGAATCCGAGGCACCTATGAAGACCCTGGCTCGGTTCACTTGGTCATGGATCTATGCAAAGGAGGAGAGCTCTTTGATCGGATCGTGAAGAAGGGTCATTACAGTGAGAGAGAGGCTGCAAAGCTCATAAAGACTATTGTTGGGGTCGTGGAGACTTGTCACTCTTTAGGGGTTATGCACCGTGATCTAAAGCCTGAGAATTTCTTGTTCGACAGCGACGAGGAAGACTCTGCTCTCAAAGCTACGGACTTCGGGCTTTCGGTTTTCTACAAGCCAGGTGAAATCTTCTCTGATGTTGTCGGTAGTCCTTACTATGTAGCCCCTGAGGTGCTGTGCAAGCACTATGGGCCTGAATCAGATGTGTGGAGTGCAGGAGTGATCTTGTATATTTTGTTAAGTGGGGTGCCTCCATTTTGGGCTGAGACTGAG
The DNA here is from genome assembly GCF_958449725.1 of Rosa rugosa. Lineage (NCBI taxonomy): Eukaryota > Viridiplantae > Streptophyta > Magnoliopsida > Rosales > Rosaceae > Rosa > Rosa rugosa. The sequence goes on along the minus strand of NC_084820.1, from coordinate 55,064,632 downwards.
ACTGGGATCTTCAGGCAGATTTTGCAGTCAAGATTGGATTTTGAGTCCCAACCGTGGCCTGGGATTTCAGGCAGTGCCAAGGACTTGATTGCCAAAATGCTTGAGAGGAACCCAAGGAAGAGAATCACTGCCCATCAGGTGCTTTGCCACCCATGGATCATAGACGACACCATTGCTCCGGATAAGCCTCTGGATTCCGCTGTGCTTTCGAGATTGAAGCAGTTCTCGGCAATGAACAAGCTGAAGAAGATGGCGCTGAGGGTCATCGCTGAGAGGCTGTCTGAGGAGGAGATTGGTGGGCTGAAGGAGCTTTTCAAGATGATTGATGCAGATGATAGTGGAAGCATCACATTTGAGGAGCTGAAGGAGGGTTTGAGGAAAGTGGGGTCTGAGCTAATGGAGAGTGAGATCAAGGATCTAATGGAGGCAGCTGACATTGACAACAATGGAACAATCGACTATGGTGAGTTCCTTGCAGCAACTGTGCACTTGAACAAGTTGGAGAGGGAGGAGAATCTGCTGTCAGCATTCTCGTTTTTCGACAAAGATGGAAGCGGGTACATCACCATTGATGAGCTCACACAAGCCTGTGTTGAGTTTGGATTGGGGGAGGTGCATCTGGAGGATATGATCAGAGAAATTGATCAGGACAATGATGGGCAGATCGATTATGGAGAATTTGCTGCAATGATGAGGAAGGGGAATGGAGGCATTGGAAGGAGAACTATGACCAGAACCATAAACTTGGGGGATGCTTTTGGCCTAGGAGTGGATACCAATGGAGTCCAACTAACTGAATAGGATTCTCTTGGGAGTGGAACTTTTGGGGATCTAACTTGGGCAGCTGAAATATGAATGTCACAGGATGTGTGTGAATGGTTTTCAGATTCAGATCATCTTGTAAGCAAAAAAAAAAAAAAAAATGTAGTGGAAATTGGAATAACATTCTTTTGATTTTTGTTCATATGAGGTCTAATTTTTTTTTTTTTTTTTTTTGAAACGAGGTCTAAACTTTTAAGAGAATGAAAAGCATAAAATTGAACTCTACCACTAGATTCATGTCTTAAACATCAACCACACAAATGCTTCCTGCTCAAATATCTGCCAAGTTTCTCCATGGCAAAATTTCTGTGAAGTACGTATTAAAAAGAAAGAAAAATCTGTGAAGTATTCTCTCCTAAACTGTGGGCTTTTTTTTGTGAGATCTGGGCTTCAGAATTGGTACTAGACAGTCTGTATCTGGAGCGCAACACCTTATACGATAAGATCGACACTTGTGTTGTGTATAGACCGTTTGCGTGAATGGAAAAATTCAATTTTTCACAGAATTGGCACAAGCACAACAAACCAATTTTTTTTTTTTTTTTTTTTTGGTAATGGGAATCATTTAAGCTACCCCAAAGCAAGCCCAAAGGGCTGAAAATATAACCACAACATAAAAGTCCGATGGACAAGCCCAATCGAACTAATAATAAAATGAAACTTAATTTCCACCTATGCTCAAATAAAGAGCTAGTATAAGGAAATTAAACCTTAAAAAACAAAAAACTAGAACAGAGGCCCAATACAATACAGAAACCCTAGCTATTATAATCCCTGAGTCGTCAACTGCAAATTGCTGTTGAAATATCGCCGGAAGTCGAGCCTCGAGTACTGTACTGATTGTCCGATGCCAATTGAATCCCAAAACACAGACCATGTGAAACCCAACATCCAAGGGAGAAGATCCCTCAAAACAAAATCATTCCCTCCACCACAGAGACACATCTCAAGAAAGAACCATGGCTGCATAGATGGAACCAAGAACCAGCATGTAGAACAAGAACAAGAACGATGGAGAATGGGGGGTGGAAAACCCATGCGTGAGCACCTATATTCGCCGAGGTAAGTGACTTGCACTTTAGAATCGCAGCCATACGAATCTTCTTGGAAGTTTAAGGTAGAGAGAGATGTCATGTTAGGAGGTCGAGTGATCTTAGATCTGGAAACATATGAGAACAGTTGGCAATGTGAAAAAAGGAAAAGAAAATTCGAGGAACAAGGTCCTCCTGATCTGGACATAGCCAGGAATTCACCACAAAGGGTACAAAATATCACCACAAGACCACAAGGGTGAGAAAGGATCTGAAAAAGCTTGGAAAATGGAGATGGAAGGAACCTGTGATAAAGCCTTAACAATAGACCCGCCCCCAACTCTGAAGCCGTCGATCTAGATCCGGATGGATCAAGATCTGGGCAAGAGAGAAGGGGGAGGGGGAAGTAGTTCTCAGATCTGTTTTCTCTCTCTAAAACCTAGAGAGAGAAGCTCTTGACCAAAAAGAAATTGAATCACAACAAAGCAATTAGGAATGAAGGGTTTCACTATTTTCCTTTTTTGGTTTACACTAGTCAAATATGAAAGGAGAGTTTTGTACTTTCACTACTAGAAATCTGTTCATTTACATCACATCATTTAAATCGGTCAGACTTGCACATGATGTAAAAAATTAAGTTAACATCGTTTTAGAAAAATACCGATTTAAATGTATACCATTAACATCGGTTCTTAAAATTTTTAACACCGGTCGTTTTGTTTGAAAATTTACGGGAACCTCATTTTCGTGGACGCGCTAAGTGTTTTAATGAATTCAAGGATGCGGGGACGAAAACTTAAAATTTTCACACTTAGAAAAAAAAAAGCACCCGGCCCGACCCCAAAACTTTCTCACTTTGCCTCAAGCCCTAAGAGCAAGTTCACCCGTTGGGTCACCGGGTCACCTACTATTCACTGCTTTTTAGTGTATATTTTCATTCTCTGGGTCACGAAATACACTGTGCTCGTGACCCAGGGCACGAAATACACTGTGCAGGTCACCATGGTGACCCAGAACACTGTACCGGGTGACCCAGGGCACGAAATACACTGTGCTCGTGACCCAGGGCACGAAATTAACACTAAAAAGTAGTGAATAGTGGGTGACCTGGTGACCTAACGAGTGAACTTGCCCTAATATCCATTCTCAACCCCAGCATCACAAACTCGAGCTCCTCCTTCCCAAACTCGAGCTCTTTGTCAACTTCACGAACCTTCCTCCTCCATTCTCCGCCTGAATCTGAAGAGCCAAAAGCCCGGCCTCGATCTGAAATTGAAGTAACAGCTTTGAATCCTGAGCCGGCCTCGATCTGAGATTGGCAGAGTCGAAGAAATTGAAGAGGCTCGCTCTGGTCTTCTCCGCCCTGTGCTCCACTCTCCACCTCCGCCGAATCCGTCGGCGATAGGCTGTTAGTACAACATGTGTTGTTGGCATTCCATTAACCACAAAAGTATTCATAAGCCATGTGATGATCTTAATTATATATTTCTATGTGCTCTGCTTTCTAAACATGAGATGGTGACTTTTGCTGTCCATGCAGGTTGTGCGCAATGGTCTTCTTCTTCACTCTCATGCGTGGGTATCTTCTCTTCATGGTGATCATTCTGTCAAAGCATGGAGGATTAATTAAGCACCATGTGGTGGCATTGCTTTTCAGACATGAACATGGGAGCTAATCTTTCTATACTCACAACCTTGCTGTTAAAGAACAAAGGAGGGAGCCTTTGCATCTGGCTTCGATATCGTCTTGCTGCCATAGGAGAAAGAAAGAAGACCATGGCAGCTTGGTTCTCCACCTTCTTCTGACAAGAACCTTGCTGTCATGGAAGAATGGAGGAAACCACAAATCAGCTTTCAATCTCTCCTTGCTGTCCAAGATGGAAGTAGGAAGCAAGTGCCTATTCACCTCGTGATCTTCTGGTGATTTGTTAGTATTAACATATTGGCAAGGAGAGGCAATATCCCATTGAGATGGATCCGGGTGAGGAAGAAAATCTTGGAGAGGTAATTAATATCCCCTTGAGATGGATCCGAGTGAAGAAGAAAGGTGAAAGCAACCATATCTTTTCCTTGCTGTCCACTCAGTGTAATCATGAAGACCTTGCTGTCTAAAATGATAGTGGGAAGCAAGCAACTGGTGATCATTCATACATGAACTTAAAGACCAAGTATGATAGTTTGTTTAATTGCAAGTATGGATATCTTGCTGTCGAAGACAGGTGGCCTTGTTCATCTTCATGGAAGCCTTGCTGTCAAAGATCAAAGTGGGAGACAATTGCAGCAGGGTTCCCCATTTTAGTTGGTTATCTTGCCGAAACACAAGGCCCTACTCCAACCAAGCTTCTAGCAACTTTGACAGAATGGAATTCCTTCTTCCTCCTATATATACATGGGTATTCTGTTTGTTCTATGTATTGAAATCGTGTTGAGTTTCAATCCCTTGATTGTAAAAGAGTCGGACTCTTTGTTACTCTGTTTTGTTCCATGTTGAAAACAGTTTGTGAGTCTGTCCAGTAAGGATTGCAGCAGTCATTGCAATCCCACAGTTAAATGTGTAGTCTGTCCAGTAAGGATTGCAGCAGTCAGTGCAATCCCAGATTGTAAGTTAGTCAGTTCAGGAGGGATTGCCGCGGTCAGTGCAATACCTGAGTTGTAACTTTGTAATCTGTTTTGATTAGTGAATCATTGGGTTCTCAAGAGTTAGAGCCCCGCAGTGTTTTTGATCTCAATTGAGGTTTTCACTGCGTGACCAAGTTGTGTTGTGTTGTGGAATTTTTTGTTCTCTGCCCAGTATCCAAAACACGTTCATCCTTGTATTTACATAGGCTCTTCATCTCACCTTTCCACTACTCCTGATCTTACGCCACCACCCAAACATTTCACGAAGACAAACAAAAGGGCCGCAAAAAGTGGTTCACTCTACCTCCGTTCACTGCCACCGTAAACGGCGCCGCTTTGGGACGAGAGCTCTCAGAGATGTGTATACTAAACCCTCCACCTCCTCAGCTACGACGGTGCTTAAATGGGTCACCAGGTGCTGCCCCGAGATTCCCAGAAGCCTTGTTCAGAAGCTCTTTCGCTTAAGACAGGTTGAAGTCTTTTGAAGTTTCATTACATTTTGGAAATGGGTTCTTGAATGGTGATTGGAAAGTGGTTTGCTTTGATTATTTATCACAGGTTCGAAGAGAAGCATCTGACATGGATCAATGTGTTCAAGCACTTAAAAGGGTATCTGAAATTTGTATTAACTTTTGTTTTGTTCTGTAATGGACTAATGGGTAGAGCTCAGAGCTTTTGTTGCAATTATATGGGGTAGTTTTGTTTCTGATTTCGATTTTCATGAAGGTGGGGGCTAAAGACTTGATGAACTTAGAAGATCGAATATGTCTTCCTATTTCTGTGAAAGAGTTCCCTGATGATAAACAAGAAGAGGGACATTGTAGTGAAGAAGAAGTCAAGTTTATTCGTAGCCTTGTGCTGTATAAGGTTCATAACTGTGGTCTCTATTGCTTGTGTGCATCTTAAGCTAGTTATCTTGCTTACACATGTTATTTCCAATTTTTTGTTTATTAATATGCAGATTCTGTTGTTCCTTGTTTATTGAAATTGCCGGCACTTTGTTATAGAGTAAATAAAGTGAGATTCATCTCTGTTTATGTTTCAGTTTTACTTGGATTTGGGTTTAGGAGCAGGATGACGAGAAGGCCCCTGACTCTGCTGCTAAAGTCAAAGGCGAATCAGCCAAGAAGTAAGTTTCTGATCCCAAGATTCTTCAACTATTTCTGGCTGGTTGATTTTGAATTGGAAATTTGATCATAATATCTGATTGTATGAGTGATTTGTGAGTCTAATTTGTTTATTATTGGTTTTCTGCAGGGGATATGTTGGAATTCACATCTCAGGATTCAGAGATATCCTTTTAAAGCCGGAGCTTGTACGCCCGATTGTGGACTCAATATTTGAGCATCCTTTTGAAGGTATACTATTGAATTCAATCTTCCCCGGCGACGGTATGGCCCCGAGATCACCGAGTCCGTCAAACAGGTCCCTTTTTTATCCTTATGCACTATATGCTCTTCAATTTCCCTTTACGACTGGTTTATTTTGCATCGGAGTTGTGGATGATTGTATGTTTGTGTACGCATCTGTGTATAGTTAGCTATATACACTCACTCGCACTCAATGAAACTCTGTAAGGTAAGGGTGATGCCCATTACTTATAAAGATTAGATACAGAAAGCCAGAACTGTTACTATCTCTAAACTGTTGGTACTCTTTTGAATCTTTCTAGAACTGCATTTCTCATTGTAGTCACTGAAGTGTTATACTCTTGCATGCTTATTGAATGTAATGCTTGTTGCAAGAGTTGCTTCAATTTTAAATCAATGTTTGACGCCAAATTCCAAATTTCAAACCCCTTGTTTCATTTTTTCAGCTTTTGTTTTTGTTTTGGGTTTTTTCTCTGCTAACTTTGACTGTCAACAGTGGGATTTTGTTTGTTTTGGGTTTATGGGTTTTGTTGGGTTGCTTTTGTTATGAGCAATGGGGGACTCAGGTGGAAAAGTGAGGTTGGTTCAGTGCCCAAAGTGTGAGAATCTTCTTCCTGAGCTAGCTGATTACTCTATGTATCAGTGTGGTGCTGTTCTTATAGGTATGCTTTCTTCTTCTTTTTGATTCAATTTTTTTTTTTTTGGGCTTTCTGTTTTTGTTTGTGAGAAACTTCAGGGAAAGATGAGATTTTTGTGTTGAAACTTTTACAATTACCAAATTAGGGAGAGTCTTTATGATGGTGATACTTGTGATTCTTGTAGAAATTTGTGTTTGATTTATGAGAAGGTTAGGAACCCAAATGAGATCCAGGGTTTTTGGTCTTGAAATTTGGTATGGTATAAACCTCAAAAACACACACCAACGCAAAAAGGACTAATGATTTGGATTTGTGGGGCTGAGTTTTTTATAGCTGAAAAAGATGCAACTTGCAAAGTTCATAACTCAATAACATTCTATTTCCTGTAGTGTTTTCTGCAGCCAAAATAAAGCAAATTTTTTGTTTATTTTTGAAAGAATTTGCTCTTTTCGGGATCAGACAACCAACCTTGCCTATAAGGGCGTTGTTTCGGTTTACCCTCCCATTGTTTTGTATTTTGGAATCAAATTTTAAAATTTGGGCCAAGAACAACAAGGTCAGTAATAAGGCTTCATGCTTGTCTTTCTATGATGGAAAAACATGTGGTGAAGTGGGAAGGGGGATCATTTGTAAGATTAAGCTTGTCATGTTGTTATTAATAAGCATGGTGGAAACTATTTTTTCTTTTCTCGGTAACAAATACACACACACACACACTATATATATATATATATATATATATATATATATATATATATATATATATATATATATATATATATATATATATATATATTATAATTTTTGTCTACTAGTGTTTATGCCATAAGAAAGCACGCAGTTCACATATCTCAAGTTAATTTGTGTGCCTGCTTGTGTGTTCCTGTGGTGTGGGGATGTGGGTGCATGCATCTTTATTTTTTAGTTTATGTCTCCCTTGTCCTACATGTACATTTTTGTCGCACTAATATTGCAATTCTTGAACAATACAAGGATTACAGATTGTGACTGGGATTACAGATGGATGGAGTACCCAGCTCATGCAAGAACTTCGAGACATCCCTTGGATCAGTCGTTGGCTACATATGGAGACCATTCAGTCCTGTGCACTTTAATTTGCTGTTAGTTTTCTCCAGCATATAGGTAATTTTAAGTGTTGTATTCTAGTCCTATATTTTGAATTTGGCTTAACATGTGTGTGAATTCCCAAAATAAAAAGTGATACTGTCTTGAGTCTGTGCAGTACATTAATAGACCTTGTAAATACAAAGTTGAGTGTGCTAAGGCTTTACTTGTTCAAAAATGCTGTCACTGAGCACTGAGCTCAGAGCTAATGATTAATGAGCTGCAGCAATATATTTATCTTCATGTCATGTTCCAGACGCAGTATTCTGGTTTTGGTTCTCTGTTATGCTATTTGAGCTTCTTCAATTCTTGTTTTTCGTAGGCTGTGTGCATTGTGCTTCATTGAATTTTTCCAGTAATTTTATCTGGTTTACGCATTTCAATCACAGAGTTTGCCCATTTTGTTGTGTTCAGTTCATGTTTTTGCTTGTTCTGATTTCCTAATACTCTGATATTATTTGGACCATTTCAATTTTCCAGACCTATAGTAGTTGATCAAACTGTAATTCTGCCTTGTATAGCAGTTGGTTTAGTTACTAATGATTCTGCTGTTTCTTTGGTTTTGTTCTAGGTTAAGGTATGGAATATTCAGGAAAAGAAATGTACTGCAGTTCTGATGGGGCACACTTAGTATGAAATCTTTGAGTTTGGCGTACCCATGCAACTTTTTATCTTGACTGAAAATGTGACTAATCTTTTAACTTGTTCATATGTTTCTACGCTAGCATTTTTAGGGTTGGGGTTTTATTTTGTGAATTATGTTGGATCATGAATTTGGACATAATTAATGGAATGCCCCAATTTGTAGATGATGTGTTTGAGTTAATATGTTGAGAAATGTATTTCTTTTCCAAGTAGTAGCTAGATGCAAACTTTGCACATCATGCTAATCTCAATTTAGAGATTAGAAATCAGTACCAAAATAAAAATCGATGTCTCATGATTACCAACATATCCAAATGTGCCCACAAAATCGATGTACCTAAAACCAGTGCACATCGATTTATAAACACGAAAACGTAATCTATTGTCAACGTACAAATCACTTACTATAAAGTAAATCGATTTACCATGAAACACAGAACATCAGTTTTAAAAACCTGAAGTGATGTCTACGACGAAATAACACATCAGTTCATATGAAAAGAAGCGATGTACATAAAACCAGTAAACATCGTTTTACATAAACAAAAACGATGTCTCATGTACAATAACACATCATTCTTAATAAAGTAACCGATGTTGCCTAAGGCCACATACATCGTCCTTAGGAAAATAAGGTGGCAAGATGCATGTAAAAATGGCCAAGAACAAACAATAGTTTTTGAACACTGATGTCTACGACAGTATTAGACATCATTTCTGAAATTGTAATCGATTTAAATGTTCACTTAGGTATTGTTCGAGATATATTTTATTAAGCATAAAATGTGAAAATATGAAGAATTAAATATAGTTAACATATAAGATTATGATGATTATAGCGATTATACATCGATTTGTGTTTTAGAATCGATGTTGGTCGTTGTCCGGGACATCGGTTAAAAACGCGCTTATACTGATGTCTGCATCTTTTACATCAGCCACAAAGAGATCGGTCAGAATTTAGTTTTACATCGGTTCTGGACTGATGTAAATGAACAGAATTCTAGTAGTGTTTTGTTCCATCCCATTTTACAACTCAATTTCACGAATCAAAAGATATCAATATTTTTTAGTAATAAACCATTGTCTGGAGTTCAACATCTTCAATTTTTATCGTATAACATTTTGTATATACTAAAGAAATTTTGTATAAACCACACTTAACAATGCCTCTGAAACTTTTTTTGTTAAAAGTTGGCTGGTACGAGGAGTTCAAGAAGTGTAATGGAAGGCTTCAGGCACAAACTAGGCAGAGCATAAGGTGGAGTAAACCTGTAGCAGGTATGGTAAAGATGAAGTGTGATGGGGGCCTTTCTGGCCTCATTAAGGCGTGGTGGTGCTGGCTGTGTGGCTTTGCAACAGTGAAGGAGATATTTTAGCTGGTGTGTCTCGGCCTTACGCCTTGATTACTTCACCTTTCCATGCTGAACTTATGGCACTCAGGGATCGAATTCTGCTAGCCCAAACGCTGCGTGACTGCGTACTTTTGGGTCAAGCTTTGCAGACTACATATAACATAGGGAAAATTTCGCAAACAGTACACCAAGTAAATACCACTAATAATTCTTATACATAAAGTTCTAAACCAAACATTTCGGTACACGAAATCTGAAACTCGACCCACTATCAGTACACGACGTCAATTTTTGACACCAAAATGTCCATTATGCCCTCAGTTCTTTTTTTTTTTTAATAAATTTTTGGGCTAAATACAAATTACTACCCTGTGGTTTAGGTCCAAAATCAATTCAGTCCCTGAACTTCTAATTTCATCAAAAACACCCCTGCACTTTCAATTTTGATCTAATAAGTCCAATTTGTTAGTTTTCCGACAATTGAGTTATTTAACTTGTTAATGTAGCTCATATATGGCCTATGTTTTATGATGTGGTGTCGAGGTGGTCTGCATAGTCAATTTAGGAGTGAGTCCTACTATTAAAAATAAATAGTTTTTCAACAAATAATCCAACTATAACTTGAATCCATAACATAATATTAATGAATTGGACCTATTAGATCAAAATTGAAAGTGCAGGGGTGTTTTTGATGAAATTAGAAGTCCAGGGACTGAATTGATTTTGGACCTAAACCACAGGGTACTAACTAGTATTTAGCCCTAAATTTTTTTTTCTGTTATTTTTTTTCCTTCGTTTTTTCTGTTATTTTTTTTCCTTCGTTTTTATCTCTTTCTTCTTCCTTCTTCCGGGCTCACTCCCTCGCTTCCAACGCCGCCTTCCTCACCTCCACGCTCACTCCCTCGCTTCCAACGCCGCCCTTGCCCTCCAATTGGTGAGATTTATGGTCCTACAGCTTATATTTGTAACTCAATCAATATTTAGTCATGTGAAAAGAAAGAAAGAGATAAAAACGAAGGAAGAAAAAAAAATAACAGAAAAAACGAAGAAAAAAAAATTTATTAAAAAAAAAAAACTGAGGGCATAATGGACATTTTAGTGTCAAAAATTGACGTCGTGTACTGATAGTGGGTCGAGTTTCAGATTTCGTGTACTGAAATGTTTGGTTTGGAACTTTATGTATAAGAATTATTAGTGGCATTTATTTGGTATATTGTTTGCGAAATTTTCCCTATAACATATCTACTATGAGTCTGTTGATTGATGAGGATAGAAGCCTACTACAGGAACACCCTGGTTCTTTCGTTACCCATGTAAAAAGAGAAATAATTGCTCACTTACATGCTTCCCATGCTTTAAGAAAAAGTGATAGCCAGCCTTAGCTTGTAAACAACTCCCTGAAATTATAAAATATGTCATTCGTAATTATATAATTGTTAATTGATTTAATGAACTTATTTAAAATTTTTTTTTTAAATTAGTCACTCACAAAATAATTCATTCTCACGCATTCTTGACAATATCCTCTTTGTTTTTTCTTTATAAAAACATCATTTTTAAATGGTCAATCACCTCTATAAAATATGGTGAAATAATACCTTAAAGTTCAACGCGTTCAACCTTTCACATGCAAAATTTTTTGATTCATTCATACAACAACACATTTCTAATGAATTTTTAACTTTTCTGTAATGCGCTCGTATTCTTTTTTTGTTTTCTAAATGCGTCACCACACCTTGGAATTATTATTATTTGAAATGGCACATGAGTGAATTGGACCAGTTGGGTACCAAGTTGTGTTTTATGAAAGCAATGGCGGCAGTGGGTCCACCGTCCCAGTTTCATCTCACGATTAAAAGAGGTTACGTCGTCGTCAGAAAGTCTCTGGAAACAGTGAAAACACAGAACCTTCTGGATACAGAACCTGCAAAATATCTCGTACCTCCCCTGCAATCTCCGCCGTCCATCACCACCCCCCCTAAATCATAAAGAATCTATTATTTTAGACAAGTTGAATGAAAACCCAGTATAAAAATATCACAAATAAAACCTTGATTGGTTTCTGGAGACTTCTTGGGAGGTCTCTTCTGCTCAATGTTTCTTTCCCCATTCCTCCCAAACACCCAGGCCTAAAACATGTTTAATGTTTCGTATCCAAATCACCGAGGTGTAGTAGTAGTAGTAGTACACCAAGTTGTATCACATACAAATTCTCTTTCTTCTATGATTGCCTTGTGTTAAGCAGCCTCTTGGGTACTATAATTTGTCGACCTGAAATATTTGGTTTGTTGTGTTGTGGTTTTGGTGGTGTTGTCTTTGTGCGAGTTTGGTTTTTTGCTTCAAGGGAATTTGAAGAATGGCTAATATGGAAGAGAAAGGCAATGACTTTTATGCTGTTTTGGGGTTGAAGAAGGAATGCTCGGACTCGGAGCTCAGGAATGCCTATAAGAAACTTGCACTGGTTAGAGTTTCTACAATTTTTAATGATTTTTAGCACTTTGATTTGCAATTCATTGAATGGGGCCTCGTTAAATTCATAAGTCGTAGCTAAAGAAATAGTCTTTCTCTCCAATTAACTTCTGGGTGTTTGTCAAATCATCGAAAAGAATGAACTTTTTGACTGTTCTTCAGTATTGGGCTTGGTGCAGGGTCACTAGTCCCGTTTGGTTCTTCATTGGAACCAAATTGGGTTTTCAGTGAAACGTCAAACAGGTTAGAAAGGTCGAAAGGCATTGAGTTTTTATGGGATTTATGGGAGGTCCGGGAATTTTGTGTGTTGTTGTTTAATTCATTGAGTTTTGCATTAATAAATCTGTCTTTGTTGATATAGAGATGGCACCCAGATCGTTGCTCGGCCTCAGGAAATTCAAAGTTCGTGGAAGAAGCCAAGATGAAGTTTCAGGACATTCAACAAGCCTATTCTGGTAATTCCATCCTCCTCCTGATTTTTTTTTTAATTTTTGGTTTTTATTTCAACTTCTAGGTTCTTGTATAAAGAAACAGAGAGATTTTTGTACTCTTATGAAATTACGAGAGGTATGCGCTCTGCTTTTTGCTTTGACAGTTCTGTCTGACGCGAACAAGAGATTTATGTACGATGTAGGAGCTTATGAAGGTGATGATGACGAAAATGTAAGCCTTCTATAATTGCATCATGGGATCTGTTCTCTACACCCACCAAATTATTGCATACACCCGCCAGAATATGTAGTCTTGAAATTTAGATGTAAACACTTTGTATGCCTCCTTGTGATAATGAGCTTATTGGTAACATGTTGGTGCAGGGAATGGGTGATTTTTTGAACGAGATGGCGGTGATGATGAGCCAGACTAAGCCGAATGTATGTTACCACAAATTCATGACCTTTCTTGTTTCCTAGGATAATACTTGCATTCCATTGATCATAATGGTGTTGGTTCATAAATCATAGTAATGGTATATATGTTGTTGAAAGTGATCATGGGAAAATGGTATGAAAGCTTTAGGCTTTGAAGGAAAACCCAAGTGTTTATTAGCATAATTCTGCTTTACATAGAGGCCTAACTTTTTGCTAATACACATGAGAAAAGGAAAAATGGTTGGTTTTGTTCTTGAGCAGAATGTTGAAGAGCACTCAAGGGTCCACAGTTATATTAAATTAGGCCAAATACCTTTACCCTTTGGATAGGGTCTCCCTTCTTCTTTTTCCTTTTTTTGGGTCATATTTATGAGCTCTTTTGTGTGGTGTGGTGATTTCTTTTGTGTTGAAATCCTAGGAAGTCTATTTTAGGGAAAAAATAAAATAAAAAAATCCTAGGAAGTCTATTTTGAAGGGCCCACTTTTAAGAGTTTGACTATTCTGACTATTAAATTTTTTAGACTTATTAGGTCCCACAATCAACGGTTAATAATCATTCATTGTTTCACGC